>NC_142805.1:33191390-33393890 GCF_049724085.1 Artemia sp. Qi Xiang Cuo
TTTTCATAATAAAGTTGGTTTTTAGTTTTAGGAAATAGGATCATCCACGCTTAAAATACATCTGATTTTATTAATAATATTTGATTTTTTAATAAAGCTGGGTTTTAGTTTTCAGAAATATGAAAGTTCATCAATAATATTTGATTTTTTTAATAAAGCTGGTTTATAGTTTTCATAAATAAGACGATCCATGTTTAAAATTCATCTGATTTAATTAATAATATTTTATTTTTCTTAATCAGTTTGGGTTTCAGTTTTCGGAAATATGACCATCCACGCTTCAAATACATCCGATTTTATTAATAATATTTTTTTTTGATAAAGTTGTGTTTTAGTTTTCAGAAATAATAACATTCACTTTTAAAATAACTGATTTTATTGATAATATTCGATATTTTTTAATAAAGTTAGGTTTTAGTTTTCAGAAATAAGAACATCAACGTTATAAATATATCTGATTTTATTAATAATATTTGATTTTTAACTAAAGTTGGGTTTTAGTTATCGGAAATCAATCATCCACGCTTAAAATACTTCTGATTTTATAACTGATATTTGATTTTTTAATAAAATTGGGTTTTAGTTTTCAGAAATAAGAACATCCACGTTATAAATACATCTGATTGTATTTATAATATTTAATTTTTTATAATATTTGATTTTTTAATACAGTTGGGTTAGTTTTAAGAAATAAGAACATCCATGTTTAAAATACATCTGATTTAATTAATAGTATTTGATTTTTCTCAATAAAGTCGGGTTTTAGTTTTCGGATATAGAATCATCCAAGCTTAAAATACATCTGATTTTATTAATAATATTTGATTTTTTTGATAAAGCTGGGTTTTAGTTTTCAGAAATAAGAGCATCCACGTTTTAAATATATCTGGTTTTATTAATAATATTTGTTTTTGTTTTTAAATAAAGTTGGGTTTTACTTATCAGAAATAAGAACATCCATGTTTAAAATACATCTAATTTTATTAATAATGTTTAATTTTTTAATAAAGTTGGGTTTTAGTTTTCAGGAACAAGAACATCCATGTTTAAATTCCATCTGATTTTATCAATAATATTTAATTTTTTTTAATAAAGTTGGGTTTTAGTTTTCAGAAATAAGAACATCCTTGTTTAAAATACAGATGTTTTTATTAATAATTTTTTATGTTTTAATGGTTGGGTTTTAGTTTTCAGAAATAAAAACATCCACGTTTAAAATTCGTCTGATTTCAGTAATAATATTTGATTTTTAAATAAAGTTGGGTTTCAGTTTTAAGAAATCAGAACATTCACGTTTAAAATACATCTGATTTCAATAATTATATTTGATTTTTTATATAGTTGGGTTTTAGTTTTCAGAAAAAAATACATTCACGTTTAAAATATATCTGATTTTATTAATAATATTCGATTTTTTCTGATAAAGTTAGGTTCATTTAGGTTCACTTACCGTCGCACGTCTGTCTAACCATGCCCCTGTGCTTGGACTGGATTGCTGCCATCTACAACGAAAGATGAAAAGAGGGCAGCAGATGTTGTAGGGAAAATTTGTCAGTATCTATACTTATTTAAATGTAAATTAAGTTATTTGAAAAAAAGCGATGATTTTAGATTCGCTGCAGGTACCCGAGTCAAAATCAAATATTATGAATAAAATCATATATATTTCAAAACGTATATGTTCTTATTTCTTAAAACTAAAACCCAAATTTCTTGAAAAATCAAATACTAAAAATACAATCAGATTTATTGAAAACGTAGATGTTCTTGTTTCTGAAAACTAAAACCCAACTTAATTATAAAATTAAGTATTATTAATAAAGTTAAATGTATTTTAAACGTGAATGTTCTTATTTCTGAAAACTAAAACCTAAATCTATTAAAAAATTAAACAATATTAATAAAATCACATGTATTTTAAACGTGGATGTTCTTATTTCTGGAAAATAAAACCCAACTTAATTAAAAATCAAATGTTATTAATAAAATCAGATGTATTTTAAATGTGGATGTTCCTAATTCCGAAAACTAAAACCCAACTTTATTCAAAAATTTACTATTATTAATGAAACCAGATTTTTTTTAAACGTGGATGTTCTAATTTCTTAAAACTCAAACCAGACTTTATTAAAAAATCAAACATAATTTATATAATCAGATGTATTTTAAACGTCGATGTTATTGTTTCCAAAAATTAAAACTTTATATTATTCAAAAATTAAATATTATTAATAAAATCAGATGTATTTTAAACGTGGATGTTCGTATTATGGACACTAAAACTCAACATTATTAGAAAATTATAATCAGATGTCTTATTTCTTAAAACTAGAACCCAAATTTATTAAGAAACTTAATATTATTAATAAAATAAGATGTATTATAATCATGGAGGTTCTTATTTCGGAAAAATAAAACCAAACTTTAAAACTAAAAAAAATAAGTGTTATTACTAAAATCAGATGCATCATAATCGTGGATGTTCTTATTTGTAAAACTAAAGCTCAACTTTATTAAAAGATCAAATATTATTAACAAAATCAGATGTATTTTAAACGTGGATGTTCTTATTTCTGAAAACTAAAACCTAACTTTATTTTTAATAAAATCGAGTCTTATTTACAAAATCAGATGTATTTTAAACGTGAATGTTCTTATTTTTGAAAACATAAAACCCAATGATTTCAAAAATCAAATATAATCAATAAAATCAGATGTATTTTAAATGTAAAGTGTGACTTCTCCTCTTTAAGTCTTATGGTAGTGTTGAAATTTTATCTGGGTTCTACCGGTTGAGGATGTCTAGAGTCTCTAACCATCACATAGTTTATATTCAGAGTAAAAAATGTTTATTTATACATATAATACAGTGAATGCACACATTGCAAGGACAGATACAGAATTCGAACTGGTTCAGAGAATCTAAATTAGTAACTTTTATTCAGAACACCACGCACATGGATATCAGGACATTTGACAGTACTTCCCTTTTAGAATTTTCAGAATTAAAAAACATTCAGAATTAATAAAGTCATTGAGGAAATGGGCTTCATCCAGGAAATGTACTTTTGAGATACTTAGAATTTAATTATAGTTTTCAGGCCGGAAAAACCTACTTCCAAAGCTTACAGATTTTCCCCGGGGTTTTCAAAATCTTTTTTTCAAAAAAAACATTGCTTTTCTATCCTCAAACAAAGGTAGACTAAACATGAACATGAAATAAATACTGACACTAAAACAGAATTAACAAGACACAAGAAAGTATTTTCCAAATTGGCACTTTCATTTCACTTTATACTGTTATGCTAAGCTCGCATAAAATTCATATAGCTAAACCTAATACAAAAATTTGCACATCGTCAGAATATATTTTTTGAAAAAATTAATTTTGAACAGAACACATAAACAAAAATGATAATCTTCAACAGATACACAATGAGATTTTCCTTTACTTTCGTTTTACCAAAGCTTTAATTCTTTTTTTCACAAACTATTCTGTTCTTTCACTATTTATAAGATATCAAAAGGAAGTAAATACATCATTTGAGAAAAGTTGTCACACAGCTTTCGCTTGTCATTTTTATCTTTCTATTTTTCCTATTTAAAAGAAAAAATTATCCTGGCAAGTTAATCAGCATATTAACCTAGCTACATGGTCACTTTGACTTGACATCAATTTCCAACACCATTTATACTGCAATGAAATACTAATCTCTATAATCACCTTACTCTAATTATCTCAATACTCTCTATAACTACCTGGAGGTTTATTTCTTGTTTTCCTATTGCTTCTCCTAAAACTACTTCGAATACATAAACGATCGTATAGGAATATATCCCAGCCAAGAATAACATCAAAGCATAGGCCAGGGACCACCAAGTATCCCCGAGAGATTTTTCGTGAATTATTTTCTTCAAAAATTATAATATCCAAAACTACTTTTAATGAAAATGGCCTTTGAATCTTTACCAATGGGTTTTATTCTAGCCAGAGACGGCTCAGCTTTCATCTTTTGTTTGTCAAGTATTTCAAGAAGTCGTTCATCTATCAATGATTTGTGAAAACCTGGGTCTACAAAAGCTTGACACTCAATACTATTCAAAATAACTTTTTTCATGATAGGGTACTCTGTTTCACCTAATCCCATATAACAAAAATAATCGCAATGAGGGGAATTTTCAACTTTGCCAGATATCACCTCCTCTTCGTCAATCTGGCCTTGTAGTAATCCTGTATCGTACCCGGCTTCAAAGAGGAGGCTCCAGACGATTGAGCTTGAAAACGATTCATACATTCATATGCTTTATGATCCAAACTACCAAACACAAAACAGGCACCCTTCTCATGATTAAAATTCCGCTTGTAACTAAACTTGGCAATATGTCCCCTTTTCCCACAACTGTTGCATACTCTACTCGGGCCTTCAGCTATTAAATGATTGAAGCTCTGACAGTTGTCACATTACCTAGTGGCGGGAACAACACTTTTATCTCAAGGGGACACATTACAATAGGTTTTACTCAAATCTGAGTTCCTATAATTATTTTTTTCACAAAAATTTCTACCTATGTTCCTATTCTGACCCCTACTTCCTGCACTAAAATATCTCCCCCTCCCCTGGTTGCGTTTTACGTCAGGCCAGTTCTGACGGAGTCCTTCCTTCTGTCCTGTCCAACAAAATTCAGTATCTACGGCTGCTGATAATAAATCCTGCCTTTCTTCACCAATTGAATTTCCAATAGCTTTGAAACGTTGCGCTATCTTATACGCTTCAGAGAGGGAATTATAATCATCCTGGTGTTCTAATAAATATCTCTTAATATTTAGTCTCGAGCCTTCAATAAAACAATCCAGGTCTATACAATCAGAAAAACCTAGTAATCCGCCATACCAAGATCGATATGATTTTCTGGCAATCTCCACCCTCTTATAAAACGACTGATACACTGTTTCAATGGATGATTACCTTAATTCAGCTAAATCTTTGAATTTCTTTTCAGCTGTCTTTCCTGTTCAATATGGCTGCGTCATTTCCTCTTCAAGTTCCTCTAAATTTATAATATTTGAGGAATCTCTGTCTTAAGAAAAATTAAGTAATGGCCCTGTTACTCTAAGCAGTAATGCATCTATCACCTGCGAGTCTCACGAGCCAAGCAGAGTTTTCACCCTTCTAAATTGGCTAAAAAGGTTTTTATAAATTTTGCATTTTTCAGAACTGGAATATTTCCTAGAGGATCCATTACTGACCCAATTACTCTTTGCTTCAAATTCTCCTTGTTGCTCTTATCCTCAATAGGTGTATCTGTTATATCGTCCTCAGAATTATCCCCCATATTTACACTACTTCTTTTAGTGGCACTTTCTTTGGCCATTAAATTACCCACAGTAGTCAAAAATTTCCCGATTGAAGTGGAATTATAATCGCGACTTCAAAAATCAAAATTCAAAGGGGCATTTAAACCTTTACTTCTTATTTCTTTAAAAAAGGATGAAGCAATAACTTTATCAAATTCAGGATCTAAAATTAGAATTGCGCTCATTTTAAATGAGAAAAAAAATATGACTAAAACAAATTAATTAAGTCAACGCTGCAAAAACAAGGCGAAATCGTTATTCAACACCCCTAACAGATTTCCTACTCGTGTGCGAACTTAAAATGCACGACTTATTTTCATAAATTGTCCTTCGGCGTTCCTAGCTTTTTCTCAAAAACTGGAATCTGGAGCGGGAACCTTAAATTGAAGTGGGAACCTGGAACTGAAGCTGGAACTGGAATCTTCGACGATGCAAACGGCAACAATTTTTAACTTCCAACGTCAAACGATGAAAAGTTTTTTTAGCACATATCAATAATACAATTGTGGTCGAGCCAAGACGGCTGTCAGCGGAGAGTCACTACACCACAATTACAGCTGACAAAGATGAACTTTACCAAAATTCGAAGGTAAAGAAACTTACGACGACAATGTAGGTGATGGGCCTCAAAAGAAAATCTTAACTTGATGTGTAATAGCCTCATATTGAAACTTTGTAAAGTGTGACTTCTTCTCTTTGGAGTCTTATGGTAGCGCTAGCCTATTATCTGGGTTCTACCGTTGGAGGGTGGCTAGAGTCTCTAAACATCACATAGATTAATTTTAGAGTATAGAATCTTTATTTATACACAAAATACAGTGAATGTACATATGGCGAGGACAGATACAGAATTCGAACTGGTTCAAATAAACTAAATTGGTAACTTATATTCAGAACACAACGCATATAGACATCAGGACATTTGACAGTGCTTCTCTTTTAGTCTGTCAACTTCTAGGAATATATAACAAATATTCAGAATTAATAGTCATTAAGGAAATGGGCTTTATCTAGGAAATGTACTTTTGACAGATACTTAGAATTTAATTATAGTTTACAACCCAGAAAAACCTACTCCCAAATTTTACATAAACGTGAATGTTCTTATTACTGAAAACTAAAACACAACTGTATTAAAAAATCAAATATTATTACTAAAATCCTATGTGTTTTAAACGTGGATTTTCTTAATTCTTAAAAATAAAACCCAGCTTTATTCAAAAATAAAAAAAACTATTAATAAAATCAGATGTATTTTAAACGTGCATGTTCTAATTTCTGAAAACAAAAACCCAACTTAATTCAAAAATAAAATAAAACTATTAATAAAATCAGATGTATTTTAAACGTGGATGTTCTTGTTTTTGAAAACTAAAACCCAACTTTATTAAAAATTAAATGTTATTAAGAAAATCAGATGAATTTTCAACCTGGATGTTCTTGTTTCTAAAAACTAAAACCCAACTTTATTGATAAATTAAACATTATTAATAAAATCAGAAGTATTTTAAACATGGATGTTCTTGTTCCTGAAAACTAAAACCCAACTTATTTAAAAAATCATACATTATTAATAAAATCAGATGTATTTTAAATGTGGATGTTCTTATTTCTGATAACTAAAACCCAACTTTATTTAAAAAAAATATTCATAAATCACATGCGTTTAAAAGGTGGATGATCTTATTTCTGAAAACTAAAACCAAACTTTAGTAAAATCACATGTATTTTAAGCGTGGATGATCCTATTTTTGAAAACTAAAACCCAAATTTATTCAGAAAAATCTAATACTATTAATTAAATCATATGTATTTTAAACGGGGATGTTCTTAATTCTTAAAACTATAACCCAACTTTATTAAAAAATAAAATATTATTAAAAAAATCAAATGTTATTAATAAAATCAGACGTATTTTAAACGTTGATGTTCTTATTTCTGAAAACTAAAACCCAACTTTATTTAAAAATCAAATTTTATTCTGAAAACTAAAACCCAACTTTATTAAAATATCAAATATTTCTATAAGAACACTTTCTATAAGAACCTTATATGCCCCAGGGCATAAATTACAACCCTTGTCCTGAGGGCTGTGAGGGGGTTGTCATCCTCATCACATAATTTCCGCATCTTTCAACTACGTTGAACAAAATTGCTATCTCAAAGTTTTGATTGGATGTGTTTTTGGGAAATAGTGGGCGTGATAGGGGCGTAAGTGGCTCTTCAATCACTTTCAACTATCAAAAAAGGCACTAGCCGTTTCAATTTCCAATCAAATGAGCCCTTTTGAAGTTTCTACAACAACACTGTCAGTAAAAACTTATATGGCCCCCGGGAATAAATTACACCCCTTGTCCTGAGGTCGGGAGGGGGGGGAATGTCATCTGCAAAGATATAATTTCCACAACTTTTACCTACATTGAACAAAATTGCTATCTCTAAAGTTTGATTAAATAAAAAAAACAAGTTTTTTAAACTGAAAGTAAGGTGCGACATTAAAACTTAAGACGAACAGAAACTATGCCGTATATAAAAGGGGCTGTCCCCTCCTCAACGTCTCGCTCTTTACACTAAATTTTTTTTTTGTTTTAAAATATAAAGTTGTGAGACAGAGTCAAATTTTAGCGTAAAGAGCGCGGGGGTGAGGCGGGGACAGCCGCTTTCATATACGGAATAATTTCTGTGCGTTTTATGTTTTAATGTCGCTCCTTACTTTCAGTTTAAAAAACTTGTTTTTTTTATTTAATTTCTGATCTTTTTTAGTTAATGCAGCTTTTATTTGCATAAAAATTTTACTTTTCTTTTGCTAAATGGATGTCTTTACGAATTAACTTACGTAACTAACTTCTATATTCGTATATTTTTCTTCTGGCAAAAAATACAAAGTTGCAGATTTTTGCAGATATGAGCTTGAAACCTATGTAATAGGGTTTTCTGATACGCTGAATTCTGACGGTGTGATTTTAATTAAAATTCTTTCACTTGTAGGGGATGTTTCCCCACTCTTAAGAAAATCGAGTAAATTTTCTCAGGCCTGTAGCCTTTGATGAGTAATACTAAACTTAATAAAATTTATATATTTAGGATCAGCATTATAAACACATTCTTTTGATACATTTATTGACATCAAAATTCCGTTTTTAAAAGTTTCGATTACTATTGAGCCGTATCGCTTGTTTTTTTATTGTTTTTTTATTATGTATATGTTATTACGTATATGAAGGGGTTCTCCCCTTAGTCGATACCACGCTCTTTACGTTAAAAGTTAAAAAAAATTTTGATTCACAAACCCCTGAATCACAAAAAAGGCCGTTTAATTAGAATAGATAGCTCTTTTGAAAGCACTAAAAAAAACTGTAGCGTAAAGAGCGAGGTATTGACTTGGAGGAAAACCCCCTCACATACGTTATAATTTCTGTTCGTTTTAAGTTCTAATATTCCTTCTTACATTTCAGTTGAAAAAACTTGTTTTTTTTATTTAATTTCTGATCGTCTAATGATCGATTTAATTTCTAATGCTTGGAAATCCGGCGCCCCCTTCATAGAACTGTCTCTTACCCCAAAGAAACATCCTCCACGGAAATATTCTCCTGAGTAACCCCCTCCTCTAGCCCCCCCCCCCCCAGAAAAAATCCTTCCTGAAAATGGTTGTATACTTCCCAATAACCAATAAATAATGCTGGCAAGTCCGGCACCCCCTTCATGAAAATGTCCCTTCCCCCTTGAAAACTTCCATCATGAACAGATCCTCCAGCATAACCCCCGACCCCCCCAGCCCTCCCACTACCAGAAAAAAAACCTCCTGAAAACTTCTGTATACTTCCCAATAACCAATACTATATGTTAATATTGGGTAAAGTTCATAACTTTTAGCCCTCCCTCTGGGAACTTCGGGGGATTAAGTCACCCTAAAAGACATATTTATCATATTTTCGACATGCTGAACAAAATGGCTATCTCAAAATTTTGATCGGGTGACTTTGGGAAAAAAATAAGCGTGGGAGGGGGCCTAGTTGCCCTCCATTTTTTTTGGTCACTTAGAAAGGGAACTAGAACTTTTAATTTCCGTTCCAATTAGTCCTTCCACGATATTTTCGGACCCCTGGGTCGATGCGATCACCCCTGGGGAAAAAAAAACAACCAAATAAACACGCATCCCTGATCTTTCTTCTGACAAAAAATGTAAAATTCCACATTTTTATAGATAAGAGCTTGAAACCTCTACAGTAGGGTTCTTTGATACGCTGAATATGATGGTGTGATTTTCATTAAGGTTCTACAATTTTTAGGGGGTCTTTCCCCCTTTTTTCGAAAATCAGCCAAATTTTCTCAGGCGCGAAATTTTGATGGGTAGCTCTAAACTTGATGAAAGTTATATATTTGAAATCAGCATTGAAATCTGATTCTTTTGATATATCTATTGGTATCAAAAACCCGTTTTCTAGAGTTTCGGTTACCATTGAGCCGGGTCGCTCCTTACTTACAGTTCGTTACCACGAACTGTTTGATTAATGTGTTTGGGGAAAAGGTGGGCATGAGAGGGGACTATGAAAAAGGGCAGTAGCCCTTTCAATTTCCAGTCAAATAAGCCTTATTTGAAGTTTCTATGACAACGCTTTCTATAAGAACCTCATATGCCCCAGGGCATAAATTAAACCCTAGCCCAGAGGGCAGGGGGGTTGTTATCCTCAAAGACAAAATTGCAAGAGCTTTCAACTACGTTGAACAAAATTGCGATCTCAAAATATAGAGTGGATGTGTTTGAGGAAATGGTAGGCGCAAGAAAGGACTTAGTTGTCCTCCAATCGCTTCCGACTATTACAAAAGGGCCCGGTCAATGTCCAGTCAAATGAGCCCTTTTTGAAGTTTCTATGAAAACATTTTCTATAAGAACCTTATATACCCCAAGGCATAAATTACAACCATTAACCTGAGGGCTGTGAGGGGGTTTTCATCCTCAAAAAAATGATGTCCGGACCTTTTAACTACGTTGAAAAAAATGGCTATCTCAAAATTTTGATTGGATGTGTTTTGGAAAATGTTGGGCGTGAGAGGGGCGTTAGTTGCTCTCCAATCACTCTCAACTATTCAAAAAGGCGCTAGCCCTTTCAATTTCCAATCGAATGAGCCCTTTTGAAGTTAGTGCAACAGCGCTTTCAGTAAAACCTTATATGCCCCCAGGGCATAAATTACATGATAATGGTAATAAGCTTACCTAAGCCATGGATGTCAGGTATTGTGTTATCTTGGAACGATAATTTCGACAGGACCAGTAACTGTCATCATCAGGTTAAAATTCAAGTCTCTTGCCAGAATATAAAACAATAAATAACATAAAACTAAAATCACTGAACAACACTAATAATAAGCCAAACCCGGAATTATTGATGTAATATGGCCCGGATTTTGGTAGAGGCGTTGACGGCCGCTATCCTAGAAGATCTCAAAAAGGTTGGGTCTATAGAAGCAGGGTGGAGTTTTTTGCGAGTTTGATGCCTGCCATAAAAAGACAAAGCTTAAGGAGGAAGATACTTTTTCTGCACTGGTCCATCATATTTTTGAAAACCCTTCTCACTCCGTTGATTTTGACCAGGCTCAACTTATTGCTATTGTTCCACAACGCTTAAAGCAGAAAATCAGAGAAGCTCTGGAAATTGCTAAAAACAAACCAGCCATTAATAAAGACAATGGAGAGTTCCGCATCAGTGAAATTTGGGAACCCATTACCCATAGGCTAAGAACTCACAAAAAACTCCACCCTGCTTCTATAGAACCAACCTTTTTCAGATCTACAAGGATAGCGGCCATCAATGCCTCTACCAAAATCCGGGCCATATTACAACAATAATTCCAGGTTCGACTTATTATTAGTATTGTTCAGTGATTTTAGTTTTATTTTATTTAGTGATTTATATTCTAGCAAGTCTTGAATTTGAACCTGATGATGACAGGCACAGGTCCTGTCGAAATTATCGTTCCAAGATAACACAATACCTGACATCCATAGCTTAGGCAAGCTTATTACCAATATCATGTATAAGAGTCAGGTTGGCCTCAGAGAATATAGCATAAATTACAACACTTACCCTGAGGGCGGGGGGGGGGTTGTCATCTGCAAAGAAATAATTTCCAGAACTTTCAACTACGTTAAACAAATTACTGTCTCTAAATTTTTATTGGATGTTTGGGAAAAAGGGGGGCGTGAGAGGGGGGTTAATTGCTCTCCAATCACCGACTATGAAAAAGGGCACTAGCCCTTTCAATTTCCATTCAAATGAGCCTTATTTGAACTTTCTATGACAACGCTTTCTATAAGAACCTTATATGCCCCAGGACATAAATTACAACCCGTGCCCTAAGGGCTATGAAGGGGTTGTCATCCTCAAAGACACAATTCCAGACCTTTCAACTACGTTGAACAAAATGGCTACCTCAAAATTTTGATTGAACGTGTTTGGGGAAACTATGGGCGTGTGAGGGAGGTTACTTGCCCTCCAATCACTTTCAACTATTCAAAAGTCCACTAAACCATTTAAACATCCAATCAAATTAGCCCTTTTTGAAGTTTCTATGACAACACTTTCTATAAGAACCTTATATACCCCAGGGCATAAATAACAACCCTTACCCTGAGGGCAAGGGGTGGGGGGTTGTTATCCTTAAAGACAAAATTTCCAGAACTTTCAACTACGTTGAACAAAATTGGTATCTCAAAATTTTGATTGGATGTTTTTGGGGAAATGGTGGGCGTGAGAGGGGGCTTAGTTGCCTTCCAATCACTTCCGACAATTAAAAAGGGCACTAGCCCTTTCAAATTCCAATTAAATGAGCCCTTTTTAAAGTTTCTATGAAAAAGCTTTCTATAAGAATCTTATATGACCCAGGGCATAAATTATAACCCTTGCCCTAAGGGCTGTGAGGCGATTGTCATCCTCAAAGACATAATTTCCAGACTTTTCATAGGTTGAACAAAATGACTATCTCAAAATTTTGATTGGATGTGGTTGGGGAAATGGTGGGCGTGAGAGGGGGATTACTTGCCCTCCAATCACTTTCGACTATTGAAAAGGGCACTAGTCGTTTCAATTTCCAATAAAATGAGCCTTTTTTGAAGTTTATATGAAAAATTTTTATATAAGAACCTTATGTTCCCCAGGGCATAACATTAAAACCCATGCCCTGAGGGCTGTGAGAGGGTTGTCATCCACAAAGATATAATTTCCAGACATTTCAACTACCTTGAACAAAATGGCTATCTTAAAATTTTGACTGGATGTGTTTGGAGAAATGGTGGGCATGAGAGGGTGTTGGTTGCCCTCCAATCACTTTCGACTATTAAAAAGAGCACTAGCCGTTTCAATTTCAATTTTTGAAGTTTTTACGACAACGCTTTCTACAAAAAAAAACTTATATGCCCCAAGGCATAACTTACAAACCTTGCCTTGAGGGCTGTGAGGGGAATGTCATCCTCAAAAACATATTTTCCGGACTTTTTAACAACGTCGAACAAAATGGCTATCTCAAAATTTTGATTGGATGTGTCTGGAGAAATGGTGGATGTGAGAGGGGTGTTAGCTATCCTCCAATCACTTTCGACTATTAAAAGGCCACAAGCCCTTCTAATTTCCAATCAAATGAGCCCTTTTTGAAGTTTCTATAACATCACTATCTATATAAACCTTATATGCAACCAGGGCACAACTTAAAACCCTTCCCCCGAGGGCTCTGAGGGGGTTATTAACCTCAAAGACCTAATTTCTAAAACTTTAACTACGTTGAAAAAATGGCTATTTTAAAAATTTCATTAGAAGTGTTCGGGGAAAAGGTCGGCGTGAAAGGGGGTTAGTTCCAATTGGAGCCTTCCAATCACTTTCGACTATTAAAAAGGGTACTGGCCCTTTGAATTTCCAATGGAATGAGCTCTTTTTCAAGTTTCTACGATAAAACTTTAAATAAAAACCTTGTGTACCCCCAGGGCATAATTTACAACCTTTGCCCTGAAGAATGTGGAGGGGAGGGCTGTCATCCTCAAAGAACTAATTTTCAGAATTTTCAGGTACGTTGAACAAAATAGCTATCTCAAAATTTTTATTACATGTGTTTGGGGAAAAAGTAGGCGTGAGAGGGGGGTTAGTTGCCCTTCAATCACTTTCGACTATTAAAAAGGGCACTACCCCTTTGAATTTCCAATCGAATGAGCCCTTTTTGAAGTTCCTACGACAAAACTTTCTATAAAAGCCTTATATGCCCCCAGAGCATAACTTACAACCCTTGCCCTGAGGGCTGTGGGGAAGTGTCCTCCACGAAAACATAATTTCTATTTGGAAATCAACTACGCTGAACAAAATGGCTATCTAAAAATTTTGATTGGATTTGTTTGGGGAAACGGTGGGCATGGAAGAGGGTGTTAGTTGCCTTCCAATGACTTTTGACTGTTAAAAAGGGGACAAGTCACTCCAATTTCTAATCGAATGAGCCCTTTTCGAAGTTTCTACGACAAGTCCTTCGACAGGAAGAGCCCTGGTCTAAAGGAAAAAAAAATATAAATAATACATTGTGCCAACATCATTCTCGCGCAATTGCACTGCCTATGAAAATATCAAGCCTTCCAATCACTTTTGACTATTAAATAAGGCTCTATCCATATCAATTTCCAATCAAATGAGCCCTTTTTGAGTTTCTACGACAACGCTTTCTATAAAAACCTTATATTTAGCCAGGGCATAAATTACAACCCTTGCTCTGGGGCAGTGAGTGGGTTGTCATCCTCTAAGACTTAATTTCCCGAACTTTCAACAACGTTAAACAAAATGGCTATCTAAAAAAATGATTGGATGTGTTTGGGGAAATGGTGGGCGTGAGAGGGGCGTTAGCTGCTCTCCAATCACTTTCAACTATTAAAACATGCACTAACCCTTTCTATTTCCAATCGAATGAGAGCTTTTGAAGCTTCTACGACAACGCTTTCAATAAAGACCTTATATGCCCCCAGGGTATAACTTACAACCCTACCCCTGAGGGTTGTTGGGGAAGTGTAATCCTCAAAAAAATAATTTCCGAACTTTTTAGCTACGTCAAACAAAATGGCATCTCAAAATTTTGATGGGATGTGTTTGGGAAATGTTGTTTGGGGAACTTTTGACAATTAAAAAGGGCACAGGTCCTTTTTATTTCCACTCGAATGAGCCCGTTTTGAAGTTTCTACAACATCACTATCTGTAAAAATCTAATCTGATCCAAGCGCATAACTTACAACCCGTTCCCCGAGGACTCTGAGGGGGTTATTATCCTCAAAGACCTAATTTTCTCTTTGGCTATTACAAAATTAACATTTCAAATATAATCTATGTGCTGTTTTGTTTAATTCATAATGTAGTAAAAAAAATTATAATCTTTTTAAAGGAAGCTCATGCTATTTTCTCTACAGGTGTTGTAGACTAGTTCATTACAGGTGTTGGTATGAAAGATAGGATGTGGGGAGTTAATAGAAATTATTAGACTTAGATAGTGCAATTGAGTCTAGATGGCCTATTTGCAATTAGGCTGAATTGGGTTCATAGGAGCAAAATAAAACTTGGGTGGCCTCTTAAGTCCCCCAGCAGGCCACTCAGGTGGCCTGATAATTATTCAATTTTTTTAATGCGAATCTTCTTTTTCGTAATAGATTTTTTTCTCGTTTGTGAATATGACCCTGTAGGCTTTATTTAAATAGAATAATCAGCCTATTCTAGTTTCTAAAAAATAACATCTGAATTTATTTGATTGCTTTCATGGAAGAGATTCCCATTAATTGTGGTCAATGCTATTTCCTTGCAAGTAAAAATAGTCAGTAGCTATTCTTTTAAATACAGAGGACTATTCCCCCTTCCTATATCCCTCTTTTAATCATCCTTTTGGATATCCATAAGAAATATAAATTAAAAATGGCAATACAAATGATTAATCGTTTTTTTTCTAGAATAGACAGGTTTGGCTTTTTCCTTTTTTTTACATTTTTACTTTGATTTCAAAATCATTTGTCATGTTTATTTTTTGTTGGGGATTAAACTTTATTAAAATTTTAAATTGTATTTATTTTTTTTTACAAAAGGTAAAGAAACTGAAACATTGAATGAGCAAAATTTAAAAGACATGTTAGGAGGGGAGGTAAATTGCTGTCCTTATTACCTAATTCCTAAACACAACCCAAATTACAAAAAAAAAACATAATTTAAAGTATTTGAAGATGTTTTTTTTTTTTTTAATTCAATTTTATAATTTCTTCTTGGTTTTTTAAGTTATTAATTAAAAAATTCAAAAAAAAAGTAAAAATTCTGGCTATAGCTAGCAAAAGAAAACCAGCATTTTGCTTGTTGCAAGACAACAAGTTTTAAGAGATAGTAGAAAAGCGCTAGAAAGAAATGCAGCCCACTAAAACAGAATTGACTTTCCATAGCGAAAATAATAGTATATAGATTGAAAAAATTTAAAGTATTTTCTGTGTTTGTGTTTAGTTTTAAAAGTAGAGGGTAAAAGGAAACATTATTTAATAATAGAATAAGATATTTAGGATAGCCAGGTATTAAGTGTGAATACGAAACGTCACTAAATAGTGTATATTTCGTAGATTTGCATGGACTGTAAGGTAGCGCGCAGAGAGTATTAAAGTATTTCGTAGATTTTGTAGATTTGCTGAACCGCTAGATAGCGTGCAGAGAGTGTTGAAGTAAAATATTTAATCTGGTAATTCTTATTTTTTTTTCTGTTTTTTTGGAAGTTTTGAGGTGGTGTTGGTGGTTGTTTAATAGTATTTTATTGTTTGCTTTATTTTTGCGTGTGTATGCTATTTTACTTACTTAGTTTAAATTACTCGTGTTTAAAGTATTGTGAAAAAAAAAAAAAAAAGATGAGCATACGAGGACTTATAGGAAAAGATGGGAAAACGTTGAAATATGTTCGAAAAAATACTGCATTTATGAGTTTCATCGCATTTACAGATGAAGACCTGCCAACTTGGGATACATAGATGGATGAAACAGAAAGGTTTGCGTAAAGAAAATCTGATAGGCATAGATGCGTCACGTTTGAAAGTTCAAAAAAATGATTTCTGTTAAATTTACAAACTGTGAAGAGCTTGAGAAGTTTTTGGAGCAAAGAAGAAACGGAATGCTCCCATTCGCAAGGCCGGGTGGAGAATTAAAATATGTAATTATTGAAAGCTGCGAGGAGAGACCTAGCTACGTCAAAATCGAAGGAGTGCCCTTTGAGATGGAAGGGTCAACAGTCCAAAAAGCATTGACGGGCTACGGCACGGTGCTACAGCGTATAAGGGATGTCTCTCAGGGAGGTGAATATATAGAAACGTCAAAAACGAGGTTTACAGCGAAAATGAAAATAACTATGAACATTCCATCTTTCAATTTTTTGTGGATTGACTACGATTGTAAGTATGGTAAGATGGACAGATAAGAACATGTGCCAGATGCAGCCAAGAAGGACATATGGCGGCGGACTGCTTTGTATCTCCATCAAAACCAGCCACAAATCAAAGAAAAGAACAGGAGATAGTCCAATTGGAGGATTATGTGTCATGTCCATCCCCGGCAAAAGAAGTAAAGCGAAAAGATTTAGAGGTGGATAAATACTTAAGCAAAGATGAAAGAATAATTGAAAAAAAATAGAGTAAGAATTGCAGAAAATGAGAGAAGAACAAAAATAGAAACAGAACACTGAGACAGAAAACATAGAAGCTACGAAGAACGAAATAAGGAAAAAAACCTGAAAAGAAGTCAGTTAACTCAACAGTAAGCAACAAAAGATAGAGAAAAGAAGAAGAGATCACAGGTATACGACCTCGTAGCCATTCTACACCAGGAGTAAAAACAAGGGGGATGATAAGAAATAAAAAAGACTTTTTAAGAAAAATGAAGAAAAACAGAAAGAATCAGGACCGTTGAAACACATCGAAAATATGGAAGCTATGCTGAATAGCATTACACCGGTGCTGTTGGTGGAAGAGTACGTGGATAATACATTGGTGAACATGGTAGAAGTAGAAATGAATACGTCAACATCATCGAGTGGATCAGAGAAAGAGAACAAGAAAGTAAAAACTGGTGAAGAAGAGGAGAATGAAACGAGATTAGAATTGGATCCAAAAAACTTATAAGTTTAAATGTAAATGGTCTGAAGCAAAGAAAGAGACAGCCACTTTTAAGAGACTTTCTGATGACAGAAAGTATAGAATTAGCTTTTGTACAAGAAAGTGATGCTGATAATTTAAAAAGTGTAGAACCCGAACACAAATACTTAACAAACACGTGCATTGGTGGCGGTAGTGTAGCAGTGGTATATAAACGTCAGTTTGATCCGAAAAATATCAAAATTGACGAAGAAGGAAGAATTATCAGTTGTGTGATAAATAGAAGAACATATATCAATGTTTATGCCCCATCTGGATCCCAAAATAGGAAAAATAGAGAGAAATTCTTCCGGCAAGGTATTGCAGCATTTATCCCCAAAAATACTGATGAATTAATGTTACTTAGAGATTTTAACTGTGTAACAAGTAAGAAAGATGCCATAGCCCGAGAAGATAATATTTGCAGAGCATTGGTTGAACTAATAAATGGGCTGGAACTAGTAGATGTCTGGGAGGAACTTAAGAGGATAAACAGCTTTACAAGAATAAACTGGGTAGGAAAATACGGAGGTGGAGCAAGACTTGATAGAGTTTATGCATCAAAAGTAATGTTACAAAGTATGGTAAACATAGAACACAAGATTCACGGACCACAATGCAGTGTTAGTGACAAACAAAAATGGAAAAATAGAAGGAAGAATAAAGAAATCTACATGGAAAATGAATGCTGCAGTCTTAGGAAGTGATGAATGTAAGACAAAGATAGGGAAGCTATTGAAAACGACGAAGGAACGACATCCCAAGCTATTACCCGAATACTGGAAACAGACGATGAAGTCCAGAATTACGCAAGAGGTAAAGGCGATTTCACAATAATTATCAAAAACCAGTGATGAGTATCTAAAATTTCTTTATAGAATAGTTTATGAACTAAAAAGAGAGATAAATGAAGGGAGAAATTCAAATAAGGAATATTTCGAGACTCCATTAGAAATAAGGGATATAGAACAAAATAAGGCAGAAGCCTATAGGATAAGGGCAAAATGAGAGGACCAGATAAGGAATAAACAACTAACAACAACACTTATTTGCAAGGAGAAAGAGCAAGCAGAAGAAACTATTCTCAAAAGAGTTAAAAAGAAAAATGGGGAAACAACTGAGAAAATGGAAGATCTCATGGAAGAAGTGAGATCCTTCTTCAAGAATGTATTTACAAGAGAGACAGAAGAAGAAAAGGAGATAGTGGACGAATTCTTTCGGAAGATTGAATATAATCAAGTGACATAGGAAGAAAATAATATACTAATGGTGAAATTAAAAAAAGAAGAAATAAAAAAGCTATAATGGAGACGGAAAACAATAAAACACCAGGACTTCTTCTTCTATTCAACAGCAGGCGGGCTTTTCAGTAATACTATTTAGCCCTTTTCCTTTTGCTTCACTCTGTGGGCTACACAGCTACTGGCTTGATTGCCTCATATTTATTAGATAATTTCAGATATCTTTCAGTAGATCTTTCGACTCTAGGAATTCAATTATGAGATGATAGATGTCGATTTCTATGCTCTGTTTGCAGGTATAGTTGGCTAGGCTCTTGGCTGATAGTGAGATTTTGTGGTGTTTGAAGCATTTTAACAGTTTACAAAGCAAGGCACGTTGTGCAAACGTCAGCATATTACATTCAAATAGGCAATGGTCAATTGTTTCATTGTTCATACTACAAAGCCTGCAAAGAGGGGACAGGGGAATTGAACCACTTGAATTAGAAAACTTATACAAGAATGCAAGAAAATTTAGTCCATTTGTTCCAGAACAAATTCCATGATAAATTTTAGAAAAATACTTATTGGGAAAGGGGGAAAGGATAGGATCAATCTTATTAAAATTAATATCTGATAGCCTTCATCGGTAAATATCTCTAATCGGGATTGGTCTCCCACTTGGCTGGTCAATATTTATAGCATTTTTTGCTATTCCATCAACCTGATGATTACCACTTGTGCCAGAGTGACTAGGAATATACTGAAAATAAGTTCTTATGCCACTTGAAGCAAGATTAACTATAATACTGAGACATTGATAAGTGTCAATGTCCAACTTATACTGAGGAGCTGCGGCCAGCAGCTCAAGGCTTGATAAAGAGTCTGAATATACAATAATATTATTTGAATTTGCAATCGAAGGTTGGTTTTCCTTAAGGTGTTCTAATGCCATGATTATGGCATTTAACTTAGCAGACATTATAGATAAATTATTATATAATCTCTCGCCCATTGCAATTTTCAGGTGAGGAAGGAAAGCACCACTTGCTAGCTTCTCACTCATTTTTGACCCATCAGCAAATATTTGGAAGTGATTTTTATAGGTAATTGTATTAAGTTCAGCTAATTTTTTCTGGACAAAAGCAATGGGGGTAAAATCTTTATTCCACTTTGAGAAATCAGTATTTATTATGGGAATTGACCAATTCCATGGAAGGGATTGAGGGAAAGTGAGTGCAATAGACTTTGCTGGTACGGGGAGCTTCTTCTGAATTTTGGCATACTCATCTGCAATGCCTATAAATGGCTGGATTTCTTAACCAATTATGTAGGGTGTGTGAGCTATTTCATTCAATTTTTGTAAGATGTTTTGTCATAAGAAAGCTACGTCTCTCCCTTATTGTCCACTCTCCACAAGCAGAAACTTGGTGCTTGTGGGTTTCCTAAGACCAGATATGAGACGTATTATATCATTTTGTGTTGTTTCAATTTTTTGCATCTGGGTCTTTGCACATGCACCATAGACGATGAGCACATAGTCAATATGGGGTCTTATATGTGATTTATAAAACTGGAGCAAGGTTTTCTCCTTACAGCCCCAGGGTGTGGAAAGAAGTCTTTTTAGTATATTTGTTTTTCTATAACATTTTTTTATTGTGTTTGAAATGTGGAGGTGGAAATTAAGTTTTTGGTCAAGCATGAGACCAAGGTAATTAATATGAATATCTTCTGGAATAGTTGTTTTATTCAGAGTTAGTTTTGCATTAACATGGTTTCGCTTTCGGTGAAATTGGATTATTTTTTACTTGGTAGGTGCAATGGGTAAATCTGAATGTTGAGAGAAGTTTTCAAATTGGAAAAGAGACTTTTGCAGATTTGACTGTGCTATCTCAAAGGTGTTACCAGATAACCATAGCACCAGATCGTCAGCATATTGTAGATTCGTGTGGGGTAGGTTCATGTCCCAGAGATATAGGGCAAAGAGGAGACGACTGAGGACTACTCCCTGAGGTAGGCCTTTGGTTATTGTCTTTTGGGGTGAAGAGGCTGAACCAACACAAACAATGAAACTTCGCACTTCTATGAAGGATTTTATAAAAGATACTAGCTTGATAGGTAGTTCAAGGTTTCCAAGTTTGTTTAAAAGGATTTGGTGGTTCACATTGTCATATGCCCCTTCAAAATCTAGGAAACCTGCTACTAGCCATTTTCTCTTAGACGCATACAAAAAAAAGAAGTAATATCGCATCAAAAAACGCATACAAAATTTGTTTATATACATTTTTGCTACGTTTTTACGAGTCAACTTGAGAAAAGTATGGGAGGTTGTTATTGAAATAATTTGTCAAAAAAGGAAGAAGGTGGCTATACCTAAAGAAATAATAAATTTGAGTGGTGAGACAGTAGCAAGCGAATCTCGTGCTGATGCTTTTAATCAATTTTTCTTTAATCAGACATCTCTACATGCTTCTGGCCCATCTCTTGAACAATCCCACAGTAGAACAATATCAGGTTTTTTTCTAGCACCATGTACGAAAGAGGAATTACTAGTGATTATCAGTAAGCTGCCTAATGGCAAAACCCAAGACAACTTTGGGCTGTGCAACTAAATCTTGAAGAAGGCCTCTGCAGGTCTTGTAGTTCCACTTACACACTTGGTCAACCTTTTACTAGCAACCGGAGTTTATCCTAATGTGTTCAAAACTGCCCAAGTCTTTCCCCTCTAAAAAAAAGAGACAAAAGTCTTATCTCTAATTATCGACCCACATCAAGTCTATCACTTATATCAAAAGTCCTCGAGCGAGTTGTTTATAACAGAGTATATAGAGTCCTAGATGTTACGCAGCTACTCTCTCTCCATCAATATGGGTTTCGGCATTATCATTCAACTTTGCATGCCTTAGTTGATTCAGTTGAATACATATTAAATAGCCAGGATGCTGGAGAAAAAGGTACTAGGGATTTTTTCTGGATTTCACTAAAGCTGTCGGCAAGGTATACCATTCAATCCTCCTCACAAAATTACATTAATTTGGAAGATATGGTGTTGCTCACGAGTGGTTTTCATCGACCCTGACTGAACCTAAGCAGTGTGTAATTGTGGAGGGTAGTGTGTCGCCAGAGTTACCGATAAAATCTGGCGTACCTCAGGGGTCGGTACTTGGACCACTCTTGTTTATTTTGTAAATCAATGACCTGACAAAATGTCTTACTACAAATGCACACCCAGTACTATTCGCTGATGACTCAAATTTCTTCATTGCTGCTGAATCATCCGAGTCTGCTGCAAAAAAGGCCCAAAAAACACTTGACGAAATATCTGACTGGTGTTTCCGTAACAAAATGCAGGTAAATGCTACAAAAAGCTACATCATAGTTTTCACTTCTGCTCCTTCAAACTCCTCATTGTCTCACAATGTCGCACTGTCAATCAATGGAAATCCCATTCCTCAGACCACAGTCACAAAGTTCCTTGGCGTATTTGTAGATTCCTCTCTTTCGTTCAAGCATCACATATCCCAGCTGTCTTCAGCAGTCTCACGGCAAACATCAATGTTACATAGAGCTAATCTGCTTCTAAGTGCTGACATGATGAAAATGCTTTTTAATGCTTTTGTCTTCCCCTACTTGAATTACTGCTGTTCTGTATGGGGCAATACATTCAAATCTCATCTAAAATCATTAAAGATATCACAAAACCGTTCAGTTGAGGTCACATATTGCCTCCCAAGGCTATACCCCACAACAGACCTATACAGAGACACTGGAACAATAGATATAACAGAGATAATAATCATTAGTAATCTGCATTTAGCACACTTGGCAATATCGAATGGAATTCCTCAAGGTCTTTCAAGGTACTTCGAACTTTGTAGCACAATTCATCGAGGAAGAGCTCTCCGATGCATCAAGTACAATTTTATGCTACCAAGAAGAAGGCTTACAAGGTCTCAACACTTTCCAGTTAATAGAAGTATTTCTGCGTGGAACTCAATTAATGAATCTATTAAATCTATAAAATCATTTGGCACACTCCAAAAACAATACCTTTCTTACACAGTATTGGATACTGCATGAGTTACTGTCTCAGTTTTTCGTTTGTATCTTATCCTCTCACTCTCCTTCCTTGACTCCACCTCCTCTCAATTCTTTCCTTTCTAATTCTTATGTTATCAGCTCTTCTCTTTTCATTTAATAGTGTGATATAAATTTGTTCACCTATATCTGTGTGACTCGCACAAGCATTGCTTTGAGTCTAAATGTTCATGTTAATTGTATCGTTTGTTCATTTATTTAAAAATAAAAGGTTGATTGATTGATTGATTGAAGTTTTTGATCATGCAGAAAACTCAATCGACAGCTCTGTTTAATAATATTCTCTGTTTCTGTTTATTTAACTTCATTTGCTTTATTGATAACTTTCAGAAATTTTTTCGTTTATTAATGAAGACCGAAAGTGAATGATGGAAGATAGTTTAAGCGACCTTAAGTTTAGAAATTTCTAAATTATAACGTCGTTGAGTGGAGGAGGTGCAGTAGCCACTCTTTACAGTTAAATCTTTAAGAGTATACAATAAAAAAAAGATGCTACGCGGGAAAAGTGAAAAACTAAAATGACAGTAGTACCATCATTCGGCTTTTTTTTTATTATAATTGAGTTGGGAGGGGACACTGAAATTATCTTTCCCTGGGTACTACCAATACTAGAAATGATAATGCTTGAAACAACGTGGAAGGCTTATACACTTCTCCAAAAACTAGTCAAATAATTCCAAAAAATCACAGTTTTTCATAATCAGACATAAAATTTAATGCTGAAAAAGCATAAACCACTAGTAAGTATTACTTTTCAATACAAATTAATGTCGGCTGAAGTAGAGGAATATGCAAAAGTCTAGCATTCTATTGAAAGGGTGACAGTAATCATATTTTAGGTTAACTTGACTTATTTTATGTATAATCATTTTCCTGACTTTCATGCCAACAAATCTTTTTTTTTTTGACGAATTTTTACTTCCTTTATTTTCCTACTTTCAGACATCTTTTGCTGCATAAGGCCATTGAAAATCCTATGTTAAGGAATTCATTAATATCCACTGAAACAAGCAAATAATGAGGAGCAAAGAGAATTCATCTAAGCCCAACATATTCAAAGCCAAAGTTGAAGAAACAAATGAAGACAAATGCTTTGCTACTGTTCAAGCTTCTTATAATTGAACTTTAGCTATTTATGTTTTGTGAATAAATCATGACGAAGTTTTTTCATTTTTCTAGATTTTTTTCGTAATAAACGATTCCTTTAAGAACGAATTGTATTCGCTCCACAGTGAACTAGGGACTATTAGGAAAAATAATTTTTTAAAATAGAAAATCATAAAGACATTTAAGAATGGAAAAAAAATTGAATTATATGATAAATTTACGGGGCAATATTTTATCTGAGTTGTTGGTCTTCTTTGCTGGATATCAAGCCCGTACCCAGAGGGGGGGGGGTAAGGGTAGTTTGAAGCCAAAAATGTTTTTATGAATCGTAAAAACGTAAAAAAAATGTATATAAAAGAATTTTGTATGCGTTTTTTGATGCAATCTTACTTCTTTTTTTTTTGTATGCGTCTAAGAGAAAACGACTAGAGTCATAATTACGCAACGACTCTCTCGAAAAATGATGGTTATTTCAACCTGGAGAAAGGGTTGTTGATTTTGAATGCGAAGTAGTTTTATAAATCTTGAAGAATTTAGCGCAAAGAGAGTTGGGGAGGGGGTAGACCCCAAACTCACTATTTTAAGGTTGAATTTTGTTCTCAACTTTCACTTCAAAAAATGATTTTTATTTAAGACTTATCTACAAATCTTTGCTAAATTAAAACGGTATTTAGAGTATAACCAGTCAAACTAGGGCAAAGGGCCATCGTTTGACAGCCATTTAATTGAACATTGTTGAGAAGTCCAATAATCATGACCTAATTGTGGTTGTGCTCCAACTTGTGGCGAGTGACAGCTCATTTAAAATATCTCATCTGTCTGATGATAGCACTCCACGTTTTGAGAAGAATAGGAACCTTTTTTTCATTCTTTGACCTAATGGTTGGAAAATTTTAAGACTAAGATGATAAGAAAATCGCCCTAGTTACATGAAAAAGTCACAAAGAGTTTTAGAAATGAAGAAAATATTGAATGTTATGGTAAATCTAGGGCCTATTGCTTTTCGCTTTATAAAAACACTGTATAGTACATAATAAGCCAAAGCAAGGCAAAACAACACCATCACCCGCTTTTTTGTAAGACAAGGATTTTGAATATAATAAAAAAAAAACTTTATTTGGGAACTAAATTTAATTCAAGACTTTGAAACGCGGTAAGAAGTATATATTATGAATCAGTGAAAAATGGGCTTTAAAATGAGCTACTAGTCACTTGCCACAAATCTGAGCACAATCACAAGTGACTCACAGCAGAGGAGATTCTAAGGGGTCAGAAACTACTTTTTGGGACTAAACCTTATCTGATTGACTAGTAGCTCATCACAATTGACTCATTCTTTGACCTTATGGCTGGAATTTTAAGACAAGGGCGATTAGAAAATCGCCCTGGTTAAATGAAAACGGCACAAAGAGTTGTAGCAATGAAGAAAATATTAAATGTTATGGTAAATTCTTTTTCACTTCATAAAAACACTGTATAGGACATAATAATTTGTAGCAAGGCAAAGCAACGCCATCATCTGCTTTTTTGTAAGACAAGGATTTTGAATTTCATAAAAAAACTTTATTTGGGAACTAAACTTAATTCGAGACTTTTAAACACGGTAAGAAGTATATATTATGAATCAGCAAAAAATGGGCTTTAAAAGGAGCTACTAGTCAAGCAGATAAGGTTTAGTCCCAAAAAGTAGTGTCTGACCCCTTAGAATCTCCTCTGTTGTGAGTAAATTGTGACTGTGCTCTGATTTGTGGCGATTGACAGCTCATTTGAAGTGTCTCATCCGTTTGATGATAGCACTCCATGTTTTGAGAAGAATAGGAGCCTTTTTCTCATTCTTTGACCTTATAAAGGGAATTTTAAGACTAGGGCGATAAGAAAGTCGCCCTGGTTAAATGAAAAAGTCACAAAGAATTGTAGCAATGAAGGAAATATTGAATGTTATGTTAGAGTTATGGTGAATTGTTTTTCACTTCATAAAAACACTATATAGGACATAATAAGCCCAAGCAAGGCACAGCAACGCCAATGCCCGCTGTTTTGTAAGACAATGATTTTAAATTTCATAAAAAAAAACTTTATTTGAGAACTAAATTAAATTCAAGACTTTTAAACGCGGTAAAATGTATATATTATGAATCAGCAAAAAATGGCCTTTAAAATTAGCTACTAGTCAAGCAGATAAGCTTTAGTCCCAAAAATTAGTGTCTGCCCCTTAGAATCTCCTCTGCTGTGAGTCAAAAGTGATTGTAATCCGATTTGAGGAGAGTGACAGCTCACTTGAAATGTCTCATCCGTCTGATGATAGCACTCCATGTTTTGAGAAGCATAGGAGCCATGTTTGTAGTAATTTTACTACATTGGTAATAGCATTGATTGTAATCAGGATGAAAGACCAATTATATACTGCTGCAAAAGTAAATATAATAAGTATAAGCATAATACAAGAAGGGTTGGAAACTCTTGTCAACGATTGTCATAGAGGGGAGTTAACTGAATCATCTATTGAAAGCTATCAAAAATAGTTACAATTAGGTTTTTTGTGTTTGAATTTTAAGTAAAATTAAAATCATAGGTCTTAAGACTTTACATAATTCACAATAGTTATTCCAGTGGAATACTGTAATAATACTGCAACTTTTAGTTAGCTAGTGGAATACCATTAGCATATTACAACTTACAGTTGTGTATTTCACTTAACTTCTTTTCTTATTGTCTGGAATTATGATGAAACATTCTTACGTATTCTCTTAGGATATAGTTGGTTGACAGCAGAAGCTTCCTGAATCTATTAAGCTTTAGTTGAGTTGCTGATATAATTTCATACTAACACATTTGTACGTTCCCTTCAAGAAAACAGCCTTTTTACTAGAAGATTTTATTAAATTAAAAATAATTTCATAGATATTTTTACCTTAACTGATGTAAAAAGGAATTTTTCCGATGTACATATCGTTTTGATATGTACATCGGAATGCACAATGGAATGTAAAGCTAACCACTTTGAAAGAGGTTTACATGTTGTAAAAAAAACTAGTTTCTGAGATTTCAAGATGGACATATTACAGACAAAATATGGACACAATTTGGCTGAAAAGGACAAATTTTTCAATGCTCAAGGGACATAATCATTGACCAAAAAGTTGGTAATCCTGATGAGTGCTGCACATTTTCAAATTTCTTAAAAATTAGAGTCATTTCAGCCTATATTTTAAATTTTTAGAACTAGAAAAGGTCTGAAGTATGTTAAGATTCAATATTCCCCCATTTAGAAGGACTTCAACAGACTCCTTTGGGGTCTGTGTTCATGTTTCTGGGGAGTCCTAACAATTGCATTTGTTTTGCTCTCAACTGAACTTCAATGTAATTTTAGATGAGGTCATTCTGATGTAGCCTGACTTGCAAAATCGGCTGCTTATTTTTTTCTTTGAATTGAGACTACAGAAGGAGAGTAGGTATGGGTATTTAGAATCAATTGTTGGTACGGAAAGCTAATTTTTTTTGTAAGGATGAAAAATTATTTGACAAAACTGAAAACTATTATTTTTTTAGTTTAACTTTGTATAAAATAGCTAATATGGCAAAAAATTACTTAGTGCATCCTGTCATTGTTGTGTAATTTTGATTTTTGGTTACCCAAAGTATGGCATTTAAAAGTCTCTTAAAGGGTGTGCCAAGAAGATACAGTTGCTTATGCATACACACAATTAGGGTTGATCAGAAGCCCCTCTTCAGTTTTACCTCAAACGGGTAAGACTGCAGATTTTTTGTCAAGAAAAGGGTGAAGGTTCAAGTTTCATTTTATTAGATATCATAATTTTATGCATTAGCTATTATACCACCTAGAAGCTTAATTTTTCTCTAAACTTAATAATTATACCACCTAGAAACTTAAGAATTCTCTTTCTTTTGTGAACAAGTAGGTTATCAATTTGAATAGTTTTGCTTGTACAGCGTTTCCTATTTTTGAATTTACTAAGATGTCATAAATCTTGTAATAGCCGGACCGGTGAATGGCTCATTGTAAATAGTTGTGACGCAATATTGCTTATTTCCGTCCAATGATTTGCCTATTTCTGGACGGTAGCAAACGAAACCGGTTTTTTGCACAGCTGTTGCTATATGCTGTAATCTCGGACAAGGTAATTTCAAAATAGCTACTGGTCATTAATTCACCATTTCGCAAATGAAACATTAAATGAAACATTAAAATAAACATTAATTTACCCTTGCTAAACACCGAACCGACTTAATGGACCAGAATTGCAAAGTGCTTGAAGGTGACCCAAATGCAATCTGGAAGTATATTAAAAAGAAAAGGAGTCCAAAATCTCGCAAAGAAGAAATTTTGCCAAGTGAAAGTGATTGGAATAAATATTTCACCGCCGAATTCTCACCACCAAACAAGGCTCTCGAGGAAGAGTTTGAAAAAGAGCTCGACTCCCTCCTAGCGTCAAATGACCAAAGTGTCGGGTTCGTTGTTACTGTCTCTAGTATCTGTCATATGCTATCTAAACTGAAAAAGAAGTATTCTCGAGGTGATGATAATATTTGTGGAATGCATCTGGCTATTGGGGGTGACAGTGTGTTAAATCACCTTGCTCTTATGTACCAGATGATCTTTACCTGCGGTCTTGTCCCCGATGTTTTCTGTGTTGGCGTCGTTACACCAGTTCCCAAAAAAGGGAATGATCCCAGGAACTGTTCATCATACCGCCCCATAACTGTTGCGCCGGTATTCTGCAAACTCATGGAAATGCTTGTTTTTGGTGACCTAAGTGAAGCTTGTTATACTCCCGATTCGCAATTCGGGTTTAAGAGTGGTACTAGTCGCAAGCATGTTCATTCGTTGATAGCTAATCTTTTGCTCAGTGCTCACGATAATAATGATACACTTGTTCTAGCAAGCCACGATGTGCGTAGAGAATTCGACTCCGGTATCCACGCACATATACTTAGTTCTGCTTGTAAACGTGGAGTTGACCGTTCGGTTGTCGTTGTATGGAGGAGCATGTATAGGAGGCTGAGAGTGAAGATTAAAGTCCCCACTCATCGTGGTATGGTGGTATCCACCGTAGTTATACCTGTCCGTAAAGGTATCCGGCAAGGCTCCATTACTTCCCTCCCCTATACAACAACAGTATTATCGTCCCTCAAGAATCTGCCAAAACGTGCTGCATATATCTAGGTATTGACGTGTCGCTCATCAATTACGCTGATGATATACTTAACGCAAGTAGGTCTGTTTCAAGGGTTGAGGATAACTACAATATATTGAGTGATGAATATGCTAAGATTGGGCTAGCTTTTAACGCTGTCAAAAGTGAAGTAGTTGTTTTTCGTCGCAACGCGAAAGATTCGACCCCGATTAGCGTGCTCTTAGGTGATACTGCGGTGAGCTCAAAGCCATCTCTCACTTACCTTGGACTGCCGATCGCTTCAGATCTGCGGTCTACTCGTGAAGCACTGGTTGAGCATTTTTCAGAAAAGGCACGCAAAGCATACGGACTACTCCTACCCTGCAAACGTATGTATAACCGCCATATACTCGGAAGGCTTTATTCCGTGTTCGTTATCCCGCATGTTCTGTCACTCTCGCCGTGTTGGTCTCTTTTCACCGAATCAGATAAGCGCTCAGTCTGTCGGGTTTACTATAAGTATGCAAAATATATGTTAAGTGTTGCGCCATGGGAGAGAAATTTAAGAGTTTCGAAAAATTACAGCGTTGCGGACCCGACTACTGCAGCTACTGAGCGAATCGTCCGATTTCGGCGTTCGCTCAATCCTGATCATGATATGTACCGAGCTATCGTAGGCTAGTTTGATTACGAGTTTAGTATGCTGTATATAGATTGTTATTGAAGTCTTGTTGTTTCTCTTATTGTGTTTTCTTTTTCTCTTTTTTTTTCTTTTTTTCATTACTCCGTTGTGTAACCTTGTGTTATTTATGATGGGAAATAAAAACCATTCATTCATTCAAATATTAAAAGGTTTATTAATTTAACAAATTTGTTATTTAAATTTAATTTTCAGAGAAGATAATTATTCAGATTGGAATTATTGAGGAAAGTGATTATCCTTGTTATTCAATGAGGGCAGGTGCAGATCAAGGATTTCTTTTTGGTGGGAGGGGCAAAATAGGTTGATCCAATAAAAAAAATTAGGGGGCATAAAATAGGTTTATCTGAGGAATTTGCGTCAGGAGATTTAGATGTTACGTTAAGTGATTGTATACCCCCTCGTCCTAGCCTCCCCCCTTGGTGCATCCGCCACTGAATGAGGGGAGCTAGTATTCCCCTGTAAAATGTTTTCAACTATGCGTTTTCAACTTTAATCTCGGACAAGAAAATTTCGCAATACCGGATGCTAGTTTATCATATGTCAAATTAAACGTAGTAGGCTATATTTTAAAAGTTTAATATGTTGGCGTTAATTTAAAAAATTTGTCATTTAAATTTGATTTTCAGAGAAGATAATTATTCAGTTTGGAATTATTGAGGAAAGTAGTCCCCGAAGCCGCGCCACGCCAACATGGCGGCGGCAAATGTGTGATTTAGTATCGGCAGCGGCGACGAAATGTTTTTGGCGATGTTGATTTTAATAAGGATTTTTAAATGGTTTTAAAAACATACAGGAACAGCATAACTTACTTGATTTACTTACTTGTTGTGTTAATGTTTAACATCGCATTGTTCCTATAAAATCCCGTGTTTAGTCATTTCCATCTTGTTAATTATTTGGGCTAATGTGTGTATAAATTTCAAAGTTTGAAGTTCAAACATCTCCTCCTCATCAAATACATACGAAAAGGAAGTGAAAAATCAAAACAAATAACAACATCGAAAAAAACACTGTACACATGTCAGATACCATGGCTTAACAACACAAACTATTTTAAATCAGCACTTACATCACCTCAGTTACAACTTATGTAACAAAAGTGAGTTTGTTCGCTCTGCCTGGATCCATTGATCTTTTTGCAGTCATTATCAGTCATGTCGTGCTAAAAAGCCGTTTAGCTGGGACAAAGGTAGCCGGTATAGCCAGATTTTGACGAGCGTAAACTGCCATTCGCGGGATCTGATGCTAGTTTTGGACCTCGGGGTCCCACAGAATGCCGCAAATGGGCTTCTTCTTTGTATCTGCTGAAATAAGTTGTTTTATAAGGGACAACAAACCTGCACCTTTACCATAGGGCTCCTGTGCCCTACACTACAGGAAGAACTAAACTGCACATTTACCCTCTTTTCTTATCAACACGGAATAACCCTCCAAAATTCTTTTCTGAAAGAAGTGGTCAAGTTATAACGGTTCAAGGCAAAGTTTAAGGGTACTTAAACTTCAGTGTGCTCTGCTAACTGTGCAAAAAAATGTAATTGATTTCCATAGATATATTTCTATACTAGCTCTAGATAATCTATCAAGCGAGAAACTACCATAAATCAGCATCGATAAATAAATGAAACCCGAAACGAACAGAAATTACAATAAATAACCGAGTCAAACTCAAAACTAGCAGAAATTAACATGAGTTGGGCTCAAAACCCCTATGCCTTCACGAAGCAGAGCATGGCTTTCACTTTACTGAAAAAATATAAATGTTTTTACTTTTATAACTTTAATAAATCAAATATTATTAACACTTTGATTAATAAATATCAGTATATGTATATTAAACTGACAATGCATATTCATTTGTATTTTTTCTGTAAAGGGCAAATTATATTCTGGCCTTGGGAAGGGATAAGGGTTTTGAGCCCAACGTATGTTAATTTCGGCTCGTTTTGAGTTTGACGCAGTTATTTATTGTAATTTCTGTTTGATTTGGGTTTCGTTTATTTATCGATGCTGAATTGTGGTAGTTTCACGCTTGGTAGATTATTTGATTTTAATTTTGCTCATTTTTTGTTTAATGGAGTTCTTTACTTTTCTTTGAAAAACTTCCTATGCGGAAACAGTTTTATAATTAATTTCTGTTCGTTTTATATTGACATAGTCTGTTCAGGGAAAAAGAAAATAATACTTTAAATCTTTTCGTTTTTTTAAGAATTTATAGTTCGGCCTGCTATTTGTAGGCTGGAAAAAAAAATTTCAGCAACATTTAAAAACATAGACTCTTTTAAAAATCTGGACACAAATAGTAGTGTTTAATTTAGTTTCATGCCTCCTGTACTTGACCTGAAATGAAAAACTTGATAACATTCGCAAAAAAATTTGTTTACTTTCTTTGATAGCAGCTTGGATACACTTACACTACTTTGATTTGGTCAAATTTTAAGAGCAGAAGAAACTCCAAAAGTTGGAACATAATACCCTCAGTTGTTCATGGGATACTGCTAAGATGCCTTATGGGGAATTAGCATTAACACAGTGCATTTTGATTTAATCTTAAGGTAATATTTACTTTTGAAACATAAAGGAAAATGGGTGGGTGGGCGTGGGAGGGGGATTTGTTTCCCTCCAATCATTTTCGACAATTAAAAAGGACATCAACGCTTTCTATTTTCAATCGAAAGAGCCCTTTTCGAAGTTCCTACGACAACTCCTTCGATACAAAGTGCCCTGGTCTAAACAACAACAACAACAACAAAATGATACATTATACCCACATCGATCTCTACTAAAAAATGCCAAGCCTTCCAATCACTTTCGATTATTAAAAAGGGCACTAGGCTTTTCAATTTTCAATCGAATGATTCCTTTTTGAGTTAAAGACAACGCTTTCTATAAACGCCGTATATGCCCCCAAGGCATAAATTAAGACCCTTACCCTAAGGGCTGTGAGGGTTGTTGTCATCGTCTAAGACCTAATTTCCAGAACTTTAAACTACGTTAAACAAAATTGCTAGCTCAAAATTTTGATTGGATGTGTTTGGTGAAATGGTGGGCGTAGAAGGGGTGTTAGTTGCCTTCCAATCATTTTCGACTATTAAAAAGAGCACAAGCAACTCCAATCTCCAATTAAATGAGCCCTTTTCGAAGTTTCTACGACAACTCCTTCGATACGAAGTGCCCTGGTCTAAAGGAAAAAACAATAAATAATATATGGTTCCAACATCGTTCTTATATACCCCCAGGGCATAAATACAAAATCCTTGCCCTAAGGGTTGTGGGGGAGTAACCTCCTCAAAAAATATATTTTCTCTTTGGAAATCAGTTACTCTGAACAAAATGGCTGTCTTAAAATTTTGATTAGATGTGTTTGGGGAAATGGTGGTTATGGAAGGGGTGTTAGCTGCCTTCCAATTACTTTGGACTATGAAAAAGGACACTAGCTATTCCAATTTCCAATCGAATGAGCCCTTTTCGAAGTTTCTACGACAACTCCTTCGATACGAATTGCCCTGGTATGGAAAAATTAATACATTGTGCCAACATTGTTCTTTACTTAGGCAGCTCGATTGTGCTGCCTATGATAACATCCTGAATTGCCTAATGCTCTTTTATCTACCTCTTTTCATCCGAAAAAAATCAGAAAGAAAAATGAACAGAATTTTAAAGTGGAAGATAGAATTTTTTTTCAAGGAAAATTTCTTCTTCCCCTTCCTACGAACCGATATACATGGCGAGCCCAAGATGAAAGTATTTATCTTTAAGAAACAGATTAGCCGGGATGACGGTTGAAGCCCGGAGGTCTATATCGATAACCGAAAAAGAGAGAAAAAACGGCGGTGTATTAGTGACGCCGCCACCGATAGAATCAGTGGCGGCGTCAGCGCGGTGATGCAAGCTCGGTGGTGCGTCGCCGTCTTTTTTTCGGCGGCGTCCCGCTGACTTTTCGGCGCGGCTTCGGGGTCTAGAGGAAAGTGATTATCCTTGTAATTCAATGAGGGCAGGTTTATAAACAACAGAAAAATTTTAAGAAATTTAAAAATAAATTTCTTGTGAATCATTGTCTCGATTAATTAGTAGCTGTACTGAACCCATCTTGCTCAAAATCGTCCTCAGGGCCATGCTGTAGTGTTTCTTTTGTGGATGGTGAAGTTTTCCCCACAGTAGAGTGCAGACGGTCTGGTATCATAATATTATCCTTTCCTTTTTAGCTTAAAGCTTATTCAAAAAGGCAATGCAAAGAAATCCCCCTAAAAAAAGCTCCCTCGGGATCCCACCCATAATACTAATAAAATTGATCCATTTTTGCCCCATCTTGGCTGATCAAGCTCCTTATCACAAAGCTCACATGAAAGCTCAAATTCTGAGAGTAGGACAATGATCAGTGTTGGAGCAAATGTCACTTTAGATGATAATGGCTTTCAAGAGGTCCTTTCTAGGAGCTCCAAAAAAGAGAAAAAACATCCCCAATCAAAATTATTTCCCCTCCTCCTGTCCAAGATTATCCTCCCCAAAACTTAGGAATTTACCTCAAAATTTCTCCGAATACTCCTTTGGAAATAACAAAGATTACTACAATAAGGGTTGCAATTTTCAAAATGTTAAAATCAATGTTTTTTCTTAACATTCACCGTGATGGATCTTTGCTAATAGCTGTCCAAGATCACAAATCAGCAGATGTAATACTTCATCTAAAATCTCTTCTGAATACCCCAATCAACTCATCCAAATGGAACCCAAAACAATCCCCAACAAATATAGTAGTATATAATGTTCCCCTAGAAACACCAATTGAGGAGTTAAAAGAAAGGCTCTCAGATAGGGCTGGTAACACAATCCCTGTATAAGATGTCACTCAACTGGGTAGACCCAACTCTAATGGATTAAAAACAAGTAGATCTTTCTTATTTACACTGAAAGAAAAAATTAATATCCCAGAAAACTTATTACTATTTGGGCAAATCAAACCGCACAAGGAATACAAGCCAAAGTCTATCCAGTGTCAGAAGTGTCTGAAACTAGGGCACACAACAAATAAATGCAGCGAAATTCTCCTAGCTTGTAGTAATTGTAAAGACTCCCATCCTAAAGAATGGACAACTAACAAAAACACTCAGCCTACATGAATCAATTGTAAAGGCCTGCACGAATCCACTAATAAATCAAAATGCCACCAATAAATCAAAATTAGCCCCCTAGCTCATATCTCTATCAGAAAGAATCACCAATTCAACAAGCCTCCTTGCCAAGTGAGATGAGGTCGGCCTGGCACCCCCTCCCAACAAGAAACAAACCAGAAACACTACTAGGAATTAATCCCTTAACTGACAAACTGGATGCACAACCAAATATGCAAACCCCAAATATATGCTTATTCATTCTAAACTGCAATGCAGTTCAGGCCATGAATATACAACAAAAAACAGAAAACAAAATTCATTGCTGAATTGGCAAAATCTACATCCCTAATCATATGCAGCTTCAAGCAAAAAAAGATCTTGCTCTACTATTAACAAAGCTAAACATTGATACACAGTCATATGAAAAATAAATCAACAACAAAATACATACCAATACTCCAGTGGAACGTAAGATCAATTACAGAAAATAAGTTAAATGAACTAATATCTTTTGTGAATAATAATTCCATCCATATCGCTTGCCTTCAGGAAACTCATTTAACCCAAAATCAACAAATTAAGTCCCTGGGATACACTATCCTGAGAAAGGATAGATCATTAGAGAGAAAAGAAGGTAGAGTAGCTTTAATAGTTAATAATAATATAAAATTCCGTGGCATCAACTTGCCAGATTTAGTAAATGATGTTGATGCAATTGGTATCAGTGTTTGGATGAATAATACAAAACCTTACACAATAAGCTTTTATAACCCTTATGGCCAAACTAGAGATGCCATGGATTTCTTCAGCTATATAAATAATTTTAATATGTTGAAAAATATCATTATTTGTGGAGGCTTTAATGCCCATAGTCTTTTGTGGGGTAATAAACCAGCAAATAAAGCTGGTAAGTTCATTGAGCGAATGACTTCAAATAATAATGAATTAGCTGTTGCTACCCCTCCAAACCTGAATACATATTTCAACCCCAAAAGTAGCAGTTTCTCTACAATTGACCTACAAATTGTGTCATTAAATATTTAGAACAAAATTTATATAAATAAAATTGATAGTCTATGTACTGACCACTTTACCATAGTTTGCTCCCTAAATGAACCTGCTGAAACCCTATCACATAAATCGAAATATATTAACACTAAAGCAAATTGGCCTATGTTCCAAAATAAGTTAAATGCTAAAATTACAAGTTTCAACCAAAAATTCATGCATTTCAAACGCAACAGCTGAAGTTTTGGCATCTTTACAAATAAATACAGCTAATCATGCTATCCCCAGGACAACACCCAGGAAAACCTTCCCTAAACATATTCCCAAAGCATGGTGGATAAATGAGTGCCAAAATAAATGGAGAACAAAAAAGGCAGCTAAGAGAACATTCTTTAAAAAAAACCACCACCTACTACATATCTAAAAAAATTACAAGCAAAATCTAATCTAAAAAGGACCATAATAAATGCTAAATGTAAATACTGGAGTATTTTTGCAAATAATCTCTCCAGAGAAACACACGAGTCAATTATACATAGTCATAAGCCACAACTGTGGGAAAAAAACTTCCCCCAACCAACTCCTGTATGAGCTTATACATAATAATACCCATTATGACAATGATAATGAAAAAGCTAAGGTATTTGCCACTCTTTTTGTTAATAAGCTAACATCAAATAATTGTAGCAAACTGCCCCCAATTCCTATGAACCCAAGTTACCAACCTCGCCCAGGATCCGATTATATAACCAGCCCATTTTCAATCCAGGAAATGAACAATGCAATACATCATATTAGGACCAAGACGAGCAGCAGCTATGACAATATACACCCTACATGGATAAATAATCTCACCCCTTCATACAAACAGGAACTGCTAAATTGTTATAATCATGCTTTGGCTTCATCTATGTTTCCCAATATATGGAAATCTTTGTCCCTCCTACCAATCCTAAAGAAAAATAAACCCAAAAATAACCCTGAGTCCTATAGACTCATAATGATTACTCCTGTGATGGGGAAAATAATGGAGAAAATGATCTATTACCGACTCCTCTGATTTGTTGAAAAAAATAATATGATCCCTCATAATCAAACTGGCTTCAGGAAACAGCATTCCTCAATAGACGCTTTCATATCGTTAACAAATGCAATAAATGAATCATTCTAAAAAAATAATGTCCTAGTTGCAGCTTTCCTAGATTTTGAAGGGGCATATGACAATGTGAACCACCAAATCCTTTTAATTAAACTTGCAAACCTTGGACTACCCCCAAAGCTAGTATCTTTTATAAAATCTTTCACAGAATTGCGAATTTTCTTTGTTTGTGTAGGTTCTATAAATAAAAGTTCAAATAGGGATAAAATCCTTTTAATAGACAGTGATGATTTTTTGTGAATTTCTATCACTGTTATCATCATCACTGTCTATTAAAAGGATTTTATCCCTATTTGTACTTTTATTTATCGTCATGTAAAGGCAGTGTGGTCTCTGAAATTATTTGTGTAGGTTCAGTCTCTTATCCCCAAAAGACAATACCTAAAGGCCTTCCTCAGGAATCAGTCCTCAGCTGCCTCCTTTTTGCCCAATATCTCTGGGACATGAACCTCCCCCACACGAATCTACAATATGATGATGTTCTGATACTATGGTCATCTGGCAACACCTTTGAGATTGCACAGTCAAAGCTGCAAAAGTCACTTTTCCAATTTGAAAAATTCTCTCAACATTCAGATTTACCCATTGCGCCTACCAAGTCAAACATAATCCAATTTCACCGAAAACAAAATCAGGTTAATACAAGACTAACTCTGAATGGAACAACGGTTCCAGAAGATAATCATATTAATTACCTAGGTCTCATGCTTGACCAAAAACTTAATTTCCACCTCCACATTTCAAACACAATAAAAAAATGCTATAGAAAAGAATTATACTAAAAACACTTCTTTCTACACCCTGGGGATGTAAGAAGAAAACCTTACTCCAGTTTTATAAATCAAATATAAGACTCATCGTCTATGGTGCATTTGCAAAAACCCAGATCCGAAAAATTGAAACAATACAAAACGATATAATACGTCTCATATTTGGTCTTAGGAAACCCACAAGCACCATGTTACCGCTTATGGAGAGTGGCTTAACAACAATTTGGGAGAGACGTAGCTTTCTCTTGATAAAACATCTTACAAAATTGAATCAAATAGCTCACACACCCTACATAATTGGTTAAGATATCCAGCCATGTATAGAGGCATTGCAGATGAGTATGCTAATATTCAGGAGAAGTTTCCTGTACCCACAAAGTCTATCGCACCTACTTTCCCCCACTCCCCTCCATAGAATTGTTCAATACCCATAATAAAGGCTTACTTCTCAACGTAGACTAAAGGTTCAACCCCCATTGCTTTTGTCCAGAAAAAATTTGCTGAACTTAATACAATTAATTATAAAAACTATTTCCAAATATTTGTAAATGGGACCAAAATGAATGAGAAGGTAGCAAGTGGTGCCTTCCTTCCTCACCTGAAAATTGCAATGGGTGAGACATTGAATAATAATGTATCTAGAATGTCTGCAGAGTTAAATGCCATAATCATGGCATTAGAGCACCTTATGAAAAATAAACCCTTGATTGCTAATTCAATAATATTATAGTTTATTCTGACACTTTATCGAGCCTTGAGTTGCTGTCTTCAGCTCCTCAGTATAAGCTGGATAATGACACTAATCATTGTCTTAGTATTTTAGATAATCCTGCTTCAAGTGGCATAAGAACTTATCTTCAGTATATTCCTAGCCCCTCTGGTATAAGTGGTAATCATCAGGTTGATAAAATAGCAAAAAATGCAATAAATATTGACTAGCCAAGTAGAAGACGAATCCCCATTAGAGATATTTACCGATGGGGACTATCAAATATTATGTTTAATAAGAAAAATCTTACTCTTTCCCCCTTTCCCAATAAGTATTTTTCTAAAATTTATCATAGAATTTGTTCTGGAACAAATGGACTAAACTTTCTTGCATTCTCGTATCAGTTTCCTAATTGAAGTGGTTCAGTTCCCCTGTCCCCTCTTTGTAGGTATTGTATTATGAATAATGAAACAATTGACCACTGCCTATTTGAATGTAATATGCTGACGTCTGCACAGCATACCCTGCATTGTAAACTGTTAAAGTGCTTCAAACACCACAAAATCTCACTATCAGCCAAGAGCCTAGCCGACTACAGTCAGCCATGTTCACTCCACCCATATACCTACTGTAGTAGGCTACAGACCTTGGGCAAGAGATTGTGATCTTTTTTCCCTTCTCTTTGTCGCATCTTTCCACCGTTGTCTCTTCTTCTACTGCCTTGAAACTTGAGCCTAGTGTCACAATTCTTGAATCAAACCATTCGGTGATGGATAGCTTCCGATTTTTTCACACAAATGCAACGACTGACCCTCTCCCTTTCTTCTTCATTTCCTTCTCTAGCTTCAAAGGTATGGTCTCTTTTTCAAATCTATTTTTCATGATTGTGCCAGTTGTATTTATCTTTATTTCCCACAGAAGGTCGAGTAGTTTTGTTGAGTTGAAAAATCAATCAAAGTAGAGGCTAGATCCTTGTGAGAGAGTTTGAGATAGCCTGAGTACGATTCTAGATGCGAGGCCATAGCATCGCATACTTTCAGGAAGCGTAGTGGCACCCTGATAAATCTTGAAATGAAGTATTAGGCCATTTGGATTAGCAAAAACAAAGTTTTTAGGTCGACAGGGTTTGGCTTAATGGGTATATACTGCCTTAATAACGTTTTTCCGTAAAATGGGATCATCTGCTCATCAGTTGAAAAATTGTTGTCCCTCGGGAAAGAGAGACAAACGGTATGGAAACGGTCGATAATTGACTGAACTCTCCAAAGCCAATTGTTCTTCTTAATGTCGTCAGAAACTTCCCCGTCAACAATAACTTTTAGATTGCTTCTTAGAGTGAAGAAACAGTTTTTTCCAATATTTTCTGATATTTGGTTTACACAGTACAGTGCCTTCCATAACATTTAGATTTGAGCATAAATGAGATTACCCATCAATATTACAGCTCCAAAAAATGTCTTAAGTTCGTCACTAGTGACATTTAGGATCTTGTGGATTATTTTTTTTGATAGGTGTAGTTTGTGGCATATGTCGTCTCATCGAAAAAAGAATGGGGGAAGCAATGTGTGAAAATTTCTTCTGGTTTGAAAACAGAATGATCAGTAAAGATAACTTTCTTACTGAACCCAAATGAATTTCAAACCTGGTGCTTCCCCTCCATTCCATCAATTTTGGTCGTTTCATAGGTCCCTGCAGCATTTAAGCCCGCTGGGCTAGAGGTATATAATCTTCAAAATCAGATTCAAGCTCAGATACTTCCACATCTATTGGGGTGTAAGTACGGGTGTCGCCACTTATTGATGCAAAAATGGCGCAAAAAGGTTTCTATGCGACTTACTCGAAGGGGAGAACCCCTTGTCGGCCCAAATGTTAGTGGGATTCCCGGTCTTACCCCAACAATTCTGCAAATATCGGGTTTGGTACTACCCAATTTACAGTATACCCTGTCCCAGGGTATGATAACGCGATCGAGTGGTCAAATGGCCACTTTCTAAAGCCAAATGTACACGCCTTGGGTTATGGCTAGAAAATGTCTTAACTCTCTCCTTGGAGGTAACAAACCTTCCTGTCAATATAATAATGAAGGTACCTCGTAGCTCTATTCCTACCCTGCCTGGGTTACGGAAACTAGTACACAATTTGTTGAAAATACCTTACTTGTATTCTTCCAAAAGGTCACAATAGTACGACCAAATATATATATATATATATATATATATATATATATATATATATATATATATATATATATATATATATATATATATATATATATATATATATATATATATATATATATATATATATATATATATATATATATATATATATATATCCCTTAATGGGGTCAAAACGCAGACTAGAAGAAAATAATATTTTACACACAACTGTTCATATGGGTGGACCTTTGCTTGGCCCAGCCAATCAGCTCCATCCCATTCAAACCCAATTTTACCTCTTAGCTTTATCTTTCAATGACTCCCAAAACCAGGAAGTACGAAAATAGAACTTAGTTCAAAGCCTACTTATTGCAAAACCACTATCGCCTAGTAACGGAATTTAACCTGTCTTTTGAAATTATACTATAAGCAAATGCAATTAAGAAAACGAAAACAGGTCATTTATCTGAAAGGAAAAGAAACAGGTGTGGAACACCAACACCTCCCCCGTAAGATAAATGACCACCCACGCCCTACCTTGGTCCACCCTTAGAAACATAAACACTTAACTTCAACTTTACAAAATCCATTTGCCTTCTCTCTTCCACCAGTGTCTGTGCTACCACTTCCAACACTTGGCTATGGATCGGTCGTCCTCGACACGTCTCTACTGTAGGACCACCATGGTCCACTTCGTATAGTATCCGCATTAAATTTTGAAAGTTGAAGTCTTCAAGATTCGTAGGTAATGATTGTGCACAGCCCAATCAAGACAAAAAATTTCTCGTTCTCACGAATTTACATTTGAGAGGAGCAGAGAAACAATTTCTGGCATATATGGTGATGCCAGCCATCAAGAAAATTTGGCTGGACTAGCCTCATAATTTCCATCTGTGGAAACAACCCCACATCTTGATAAAAAAGTAAATTGCAACTTGGCGTAATTTCAAATAATCTAAGGTCGAAAATACAAAGACCAGTGACAACGATAGGGGTACAGGGAAATGAAATAAAATTTTGAGCGAACCACGAATCGCTTTTCTCTGGGTTCTCTCCCCTGGGATAATTAAATGAAGAATATGCGTTGACGCTAATTGAGGATGAAACTTGGATACATCTCCCACTGAATACAATTTGCCGGATATATTTGTCGGTTCCCATGAAGAATAATAACTATGAATAGGGTTACTGGACAAAGGTTTAGTTGTAGTATGAAGTGACTGGGAGCGAGTATCCCCCAATGACTTCAGATCAGAAAGGCAAAACCTCGGTAAAGGGATCAAAACTTGTCCACCAGTTGCGCATTGAGGAAAAGGGCTATTTTTCGTGACTTCCCGCAGGGGATCTTCCCCAAGGGATTCCTCCCCCTCATAAAGGAATAAACCCTCTTTTGAGTTGATCTGACCAATATCAGATTCCTTCCCAAATCTTTCCAATCCGACTCGACATTCCATATCTCCAAACTTTCCCCCAACCCGTTGTAGGTCATTCTTCTCTATTTTGTAACCATCTTCTTTTATTCTCCATGGGCCTTTGACCTCTTTTCCCCCCTTATTATTTATGTTTTCAAGGCACAGCCTATCCAACATATTTTATTTTTCGCCACTGCAGGCTGAATCTCCAAATTTTGTCTCTTCTTGGCAATCCTCTTTTCGTCTCTACTTTTCTCAATTCTGTCATTCGCACAAAATAATAAATCATCGTCATATCTGATTTGGACTCCAGTGTTCACTATCTTTGACTGCATTACTTCATTGTGGCTCCGTTTAATATCTCTTTTCTCTCTTTTAGTCTTCTTTATTCTTACCACCGAAACAAATAATTCGTTATCAAATGGGAACTGAATTCCAACATTTCATTTTTCATATTCTACTAAAATTTCTCGAACTTTCCGAGGAAAAGTGCGTACAATAAATTTCGTCTCCTTATTCTCTTGTACAATCAGCGCTTCATTTTGGTAAATTTTTTTCGGCGTCTCGGACTCGTTAAAAGTGTTCTCAAGTTTTACATTTTCTGCAAAGATGTCTCCAAAGTCTCCACCTATTAAAACATCCACTACTAGCATTGGTACTAAGCCTACTTTTATCGTTTTTCTCTGGACTGCACCGTCCTTCTTTGCAATTTCTATTCTTACCCAAGCAGACAGGCATTGGTGCTTATCTCCATAATAACACACTCTTGCAATATTATTTTATGGTCTAATTCCGTCTTTTTAATTAGGTCCATTCGCACAAAAATTTGCTCACTCCCTGAGTCAATTACCATTTCGGTCAATTTTCCGTTTAATTTTCCTTCTTTTATGTGATTTCACAAACTCGTCAATATTTCCTTGATTATGTATTATAGCCCAACTCGTTCTTTTATAGGTTACTTTCTCCTCTTTATTATGGCAATTTTTAGAAAAAAGGCTCCCAGAAATCAATTTTTACCAGATTATCATCATTTTGAGCATCAAGCATATCTTTTTTCCGAGTGGGCGGCACAGCCTCCCAATTTGTTTTATGGGCCGGTCCAGCTCCCCCCGTAGCTAACGGAGTATTATATGTTTCCGTCATTTTTTCAAAATTGTATATGTATAAATGTACATTTATACATTTCTTTCATTGATTGAAGGTTTACTGCCTGTATTATCTCTATTGTAGACGATTTCTGAGGCTCTTGGGAATTTCTCCCTGCAATCATTTCTATTATGTATTTTCTTTCCTCTCTGTCTGCCTCCTCCTTTTTTCTCTGGCTATCCTATCAGCCCGTTCCTTTTTTTCTCTGGCTATCCTATCAGCCTCTTCCTTTTTTCTCTAGCTATCCTATCAGCCTCTTCCTTTCGTTTTCTTCCTTGTCTATCTTTCTCTCTTTCTTTCTCCATAAAATTTAATAGTTGTTGTGTCATATCTATTTGAGTGCTTTTTCGCCAGCTCCTGCTGGATCTCGATTCAACGCTGCTCCTTTTACTCGGACTACTTTGATTTTGTCATTCATTATTTTTTCTTAATTCATTTTCTGAATCTGTTCGTTCTATATGCGCATTGTCTCTTTCTTTATAGGCTACTCTAGCCTTTCCGTATTCTTTTCTATTCTTTCTAATTTCATCTTTTTCAGCCGGCATTTTTTTCCTATATTCTCGGAACTCTCTCTCTCTCTCTAAGGCCTCCATATTAGCCTTTCTTTCTATTTTCCTACTTTTTCTATGGGCTTCACTCGCCCTTTTCGGTCTTGAGTTAATCTCATCTCTGTCCCACATAATTTCAAAATTCCGTTAGCTTCAAATTACGTCTTTAGTCTAAACGAAAATTCTTTTATCCATTTAACTTCCGGACACTGTCGGAAAATTATTTTGACACGCAGCAATTTTAGCCTTATATTTTTGAACACTAATTAATTGTGCGTTATATTGATTCGTAATTTTTTCAATTATGATCTCACAAGGCACAGCCCAAAATAGATCTTCATAATTCTATTAATTGATTCCGTATTTCTTTCTTTTCTCTTTATATGTAACCATAATTGGCTACTATCCCTATGTAGACTAACTCAACTAATCTCTTCAAAAACGCAGAATTCTTTTATTATCAACGCTGTTAATAATTCCTGTTCTTGCTGCAACCACTGTTCGTAGTGCTAGCTACCGCTGGCACCAATGTTCGTGGTTTTTTGCCACCAGTGTTATACTGGTAGGCCACAACGCCATTGGCGTGGTAATATACGGGTGTCACCACTTATTGGAGGGAAAGCCCCGGCCCCAAATTATAATTCTATGCCCGTGTCCACCTCTTCGGTTCTGCAAATATCGGGCTTGGTACTACCCTATTTACAGCATACCCTGTCCCCGGTATGATAACGCGGTCGAGTGGTCAAATGACCACTTTCTAAAGCCAAATGTACCCACTTTGGGTTAAGGCTAGAAAATCTCTTAACTCTCTCCTTGGAGGTAATAAAGTTCCCTTTCAATATAAAAATGACGGTACCTCATAGTTCTATTTCTACCCTGCCTGGGTTACGGAAACTAGTACTCGGTATGTAGAAAATACCTTACTTGTATTCTTCCAAAAGGTCACAATAGTACCTCCAAATATATATATATATATATCCCCGAAAGGGGTCAAAATGCAAACTAAAAATAATAATAATCTTTACAGCACTGTCCGTAGGGGTGGACTGTCACTTGGCCCAGCCAATCACCTACATCCCCATTCAAACCCAATTATACCTCTTAGATTTATCTTTCAATGACTCCCAAAACCAGGAAGTACGAAAATTGAACTTACTTCAAAGGTTATTTATTGCAAAACCACTATCGCTTAGTAACAGAATTTAACCTGTCTTTTGAAATTATACTATAAGAAAATATAATTAAGAAAACGAAAACAGGTCATTTATCTGAAAGGAAAAGAAAAAGGGGTTGGAACCCCGACAGCCTTATATTTTTGAATACTAATTAGTTGCGCGATATATTGATTCGTAAATATTTCAATTAGGATCTTACAAGGCAAAGTCCATAATAGATCTTCATAATTCTATTAATTCATTCCGTATTTCTTTCTTTTCTCTTTATATGTAACCACAAAAGGCTACTATCTCTTTGTAGACTAACTCAACTAGTCTCTTCGAAAACGCAGAATTCTTTTATTATCAACGCTGTTAATAATTCCTGTTCTTGCTGCCACCACTTAATGGTGCTCTATGTACGGGTCTCACCACTTATTGATGCAAAAATGGCGCAAAAAGATTGCTATGCCCCTTACTCGAAGGGGAGAACCCCTTGTCGGCCCAAATGTTAGTGGGATTCCCGCTCTTACCCCAACGATTCTGAAAATATCGGGTTTGGTACTACCCGATTTACAGTATACCCTGTCCCAGGGTGTGATAACGCGATCGAGTGGTCAAATGGCCTCTTTATAAAGCCAAATGTATATGCCTTGGGTTACAGCTAGAAAATCTCTTAACTCTCTCCTTGGAGGTAACAAACCTCCCTGTCAATATAATAATGATGGTACCTCATAGCTCTAATCCTACTCTGCCTGGGTAACGGAAACTAGTACACAGTTTGTGAAAAACACCTTACTTGTATTCTTCCAAAAGGTTACAATTGTACCACAAAAACACATATATCCCCAAAAGGGTCAAAACGCAGACTAGAACAAAATAATATTTTACACAAAACTGTTCATATGGGTGGACCTTCGCTTGGCCCAGTCAATCAGCTCCATCCCATTCAAACCCAAACCTCATAGCTTTATCTTTCAATGACTCCCAAAACCATGAAGTACGAAAATAGAACTTGGTTCAAAGCCTTACTTATTGCAAAACCACTATCGCTTAGTAACGGAATTTAACCTGTCTTTTAAAATTATACTATAAGAAAATGTAATTAAGAAAACGAAAACAGGTCATTTATCTGTAAGGAAAAGAAACAGGGGTGGAACCCCAACAACATCAATGATACTTTCATTGCCTAGAAGGAAGACACTGGTAGGATCTTAATCTTCACTTGTATCTTCAAGTTCTATATCATAAGGTTCAAAGAGGTCATCGTTACTTTCATCTGCAGAAAGGTCCTCGAAATCACTTGCGTCAATGATTTCCAAGTCATCAGACAAGGTAACAATAAGAGAAAACACGGTTCTCAACTTTTGAAGATGACCATAAGCGAAAGTAAAAAAAAGGATAAATAAGTAAAGAAAAATAATTTAAAACAATTTTCATTCCTAATATAGTTTCAAGTTCATTCGTTAAAGTTTTTCATTAAGCCTTAGAACCTCCACTCTGGAGTAAGATTAATTTTATGATCTCTACGGGGTTGTAGATATTATTTAAAATATTGATTTTAAATAATCACTACCACAAGCCCAAAAAGTGCCGAATTCGAACTTCGGAGTGAAAATATCATATGAAAACACCAAAACCATCAAAAATGTAGAAACAACAACGAAAAAAAAATCAGAATCAACAATTATTAGTGAGTTAATAATTTTACTGTAAGAAGTCAATTAAAAAGTTGAAAAGATAATAGCTCGTCAAACTAAACTGAAAAAAAATAACATAAACACAAGTTAAAAAAAATTAAAAGGGACTTTAAAAATAGAGGGCGGGGGGTAAATTAAAGAAAAAAATGCTCAAAAAAAAGAACGAGATATACATATATATAAAATTAAAAGGGACACTAAAAAGCCAACAATAATTTACCTATATAAAGTAAATTAAAAAGATAACTGCTTGTGACCTAATATTAAAACCATAGAAAGTGAGGTGGCATATTGCCTGGTTCAAAAAAATCTTATTTTTGGTTCAAGTGTACTTATTTTTCCCAGCTGTTGCTTTCCGTTTTCCAAACAATGATACCTTATTTGATTTCATAATGGGTTTTATTTCGATTATGTCGCTAAACCTTATTTGATCCTATGAAAATTCCGGAAAACGTCTCTTTCCCTGCCAGAATTAAACAGTTTCTACTGTTTTGGAACCACTCCCCTTCACGGTATACTATTTTGACTATCTATTTTTTTATGCTGAATAGCTGCACCAAGTTTCATCTATGGTAAAGAAAACACAATTAAAATAAAAAGTAGTTCTTTTTTGGACATTGAACTTTAGTCACCCACCAGTAGATGGCGTAATGGATATATGTGCCAAAATTCCGCTCAAAATAAAGTTGTAATCCATCAAAGTAAGTTATTTTTTTCTATGCTCCACCTTTCATTCACAGAAAAACTAGAAATTTTCTTACCTTTTCCCCTCCTGCTCTTTTTTTCGATTTTGAACTGTCTTCCATTTGTTTAATGCAAAAACAACTCTTCCAATATTAATAACATGCTGAAAAATAAAATCACAGATGGCAAACCAGATACGCTGATTTCCACTGTGGTACTCAGATAGCGTTCCAACTAATAACTATTGTGCTAAAAAATATTAGCTGTAAGTCCACCCCGAGGGGTAAGGGTCGTCAGGAGGTTATAGAAATCATCATAAACTTCTTTTCAGAATAAACTTTTACTTTTAAAACAAACCGAAATAACAGTTTCCATTCCTGAATCAGTTTCACATGGCAACTTTCTCTCAGTAGTATTTTCTTCAAAATGTTTATAACTTTTGGCTACTATGCGCTGTTGTTTGCTCTTTACTAGGTTACACCTATCTATGCAACTATGACAGTGGTGGATCCAGAGATGGGATGGAGGTGCACTCCCCCCCCACTAACTTAGACTAAAGTAGTGTCTTTTACTTAATTAAAACAATTTTGCGTTAATTAAACTTGCTCCTAACACAACTTTATCTGATCAACCTATTTTGACCCCACCCCCTACAAAGTACCTGGATCCATCCTTGAATCATAATGAGGGGAATTGTCTGGGTGGAAATCTCTACTGTGTTGAAATTGTCTAGATTAACTCTGTCGGAAAGGAGATTTTTCACTGGAGAAATTTGCCGTGGAGAAAACTGCAGACATAAGAACACCAACTATAATACACTACGAAGATTAATTTGTACGCAAAATTACAGGTAATTACAGAAATATGGATTTTTACACACCCGTTTCCCAGATTTTCTCTAATGCTTCAATTACAAAAAGAGACTTAGTATGCAGAGCAAATAATTTATTACCAAGGATGAGATTGCAATCATTTCAAAAGAACTGGCCATCTCAGTTTGAGAAAGCTAAAGTTTTGACGAGGGCTGCTGTCAGAACTTTTAAAATCTTTCAGGGCATACTCCATTGGCAAAATCGTGACATAAAAACTTGGAATTGCATCCTCTATTTCTTCTTCATCCTTGTCATATTATTCAGAAAACATCTTAAAAAGTTTTTAGGTTGATTGAAGTTACACAAATTTAAGATTCGGCTATACTCCTTCAAAACCTAGTGTCCACGCAAAATTCGATTTTGAATAAGGGATGGACTTCCCTTAATTTCGGCATCGCAAAAAATCATGACATCGAAACTTGGAATTGCATCAGCTTTTTTTTCTCCATCCTTATCATACATTCGTATTACGTCTTTAAAAATATATGAAAGTTTTTAGGCTAATTGAAGTTACACAAGCTTAAAATTCGGGTGCTAAAACCTAGTGTCCACGCAAAATTCGATTTTGAGTAAGGGATGGACATCCCTTAATTTCGGAACGGCGAGTCTAACGGCACAGTCAAAAATTTTCTGTCTAGTGTGCTTTGTGAGATACAACCTCGTAAATAAAGGGAGTTTTTTTTTTTTTTTTTTTTTTAAGGCAAGGCCTAGTAAAGGTATACTAAAACGGGAGAACCCAGTAACCAAGTCTAGCAATTAATGGTTGGAAAAAACAGAACAAAATAGACTTTGGAAAACCTATTCATGAAATTCTGAGGCTTTATTTCTCCCATTCCAAAAATGGAAAAATCGCATTTCTACGATTTTCACGAAAACTTGTAAAATGCAGACACTAAGCTTTGGCATAAGAAAGATCTTAACTTTTCGGACTTTTGAAATGCTGTCATCAGAAAAATAATATATAAATAGTCCTTACTATAATAAAGAAATTGTTGTTAGAGATATTTCATGGTTAAAGATTATTTAGACAAGGAAAATTAAATACGGCGTTCTAATCTCATTTTACTAATAAGCCTAGAAGAAAAAAATAGAAAAAAAGTATTTTCACCATATTATAAATTTTTTCTAATTATAGAAAATTATACATATATATGAAAAATAAGAAAAGGGATATATTGCTGCACACTTAGCTTTATTTGAAATTCGTTGTTGACATGCTTCCGATCAAGTTAAATCCCTCGTAGCATAAAAAATTTATTTTCTTCAAGAAGAAAACAAAGGAGCTTGACTGGTGTAATTTAATAGGTGTTACTGTATATGACATGTTTTTGATACAGACTCATAACCAAGTCGCTTAAAATCAACACGTTCAATCATTTGTGCTAAACACTTTTATCTATCTATCATTTTATTCTCAAAATGCTTCAATTACCAGATCTCCCAAAATGCATTACATCTCGTTTTCTCGCTTGAAGAGTAATGAGGGATAAGAGTTTTGGCATGGAGGTTGTTTGCATTGTACCCTGAAAGCCTAAAACAATGAACTCGATTATTGCTGCTGTTAACTTTCTCGAAATTTAAAAAAGTGTCATGGACTAGTTCCATAGTCTAGTTCTTCAAGATAGGGTCTACATGGTAATCCATGGCTTTCAATTTGTCCCCGTTTTTTGTTTTTTATATTTCCTTACATCTTAGCACATTTATTACTATCTGTTTTTGGATTCTTTTGTTTTAGCTGTAATTTGTAATCACTTATCCAACTAGATCTTGTTACTCTCCAAATTTTATTTCCTTTTATCTGCATGACATTACATTGCTTACAAATTTTTTAATATCTCGTTATTCAATTATATCTCCTCTTCTCACTTGAAAAATAATGAGATTGGAGCCTTTGGGATTAAAACCGATTTAATTGTACCATAATTTCTTTTCACCCTGATCGCTTTCAATTTTAAACAATTTTAAATTATTTTCACTGCAGCCTGAAAAACTAAGAAAACATAGTTATAAAAAAAAAAAAATTGCCGTTAATAGGGAGTCAAAAAGCCCGATACATATTTTCAATTTTTGGGCTTTGTTACGTTGCACAACGCATTTTGAATTGCTACACTTCTAGTATGAAACCAAACAGGACTTAAGAAAGCAAAACACGCCAAAAATGTACTTCGAATCCGGATGCTACACAATTAGGGAATCATAAACCTGCTCTGATTGAAAATTTACTTTCAGAGCATTACAATAACAGCAGCAATAGCTTGTATAGTAAATTAATCGGTATTGATTTAAAAAAAAATTTGCCTAAAAATGAGGGGTCGTCTTTTCCAAGCGCTTCATCAAGAGGAGAAATTATCCTCCTACATTAAGTTTTAATACATATTTCAGCTAGTACTTTTAATATCTTAGGATGTTGCAAAGAAGGCCATCGTCCAAATGAAGCAAGAACCGTCAGCTCGTCAAATATTGTTTTTGCTAGCAAAAGGCAGACAATTTCAATATGTTCTATTACGGTATCTATATTTTAAGACTTGGCTTGGTTCACAACATTACTGGGCCCACCAATCCGCTATACAGCAACGAAACTATCCTAACTCTAAAATCAGTTTTTTTCTGGAGATTTGAAGTTCCAAAATAACGATTTTGATTAAAAAATCAATTTCAACTAATGATTTCTCGTTCCCCAGTTTATTTTTCCATTTTGAAAAATCATGGAATAGTTTTAATCCAAGCCTATCTGGAGGCAAGATAGTTTCCTTCATACTGAATCAAGGCTTTATATTAAGACAGCAAATATTCATCTCTTCTTTTTTTTCTATGTAGGAGTTATACTGCAAGTATTTTGTTTCAATTTGTCAAAAGCTTCAATTTTGTTAGCTATGGCCCTTCGATAAAACGTACCAAGTTTTCTCATAAATTTGTGCGTCTTACTTTGTACACATATCGTTAAAATGTGACAGGCTTTTGACAGGATATATCTAGGCTCACATATACACACCGATGCCTAGGTACCAACGGTGATGCACTCATTTGGTTCACAAGTTTTACCTCAGGCAAAACTTCGCTTTACCTAGTTACTTCTTCACTTTGGTACTGAGTATCTTAAACGAAGGATAAGCACAGTCATACTTGTATAGAATAAAAATGACTTTACAACATTACTTAGAAAAAAAAACTAACGAAAATAGCACTTGACCTCAATTAGCCATCCCTAATAAATGGTTTGGGGAAGGTAGGCTTACTTTCGAAATCATCGTAACATTTATGATGTACAAAACTCATGAAATATGAGTAAATCTATAGTTTAAGTAACTTGTTCAATTTAAATTTCAAAAGGTATTTTTTTCATAGCTCCTAAAACCAGTAAAGTTGCGCAAGGCAATTTTACAACCGGTCAGTATCTCTTTATCATTAATAATCAATATTAGTACACTGGCCTGTTTAGGCTCCACCTTCAACTCTTTTTCAGGAAAATTAGACCAAATAACATCAAAACCAATGGCTAAGGATTGTGTGGTTTGGTGGCACAATGCTTAAGACCTAAAGAAGGCAAACACGGAGACGGCTTTAATTGAAAAACCAAGTGATCAAAAGAGAATAAAGATTCACAACTATTCTAAAACTTAATAATTTAGTTAAACGTAGTAACGTAAATATGAAACTTTGTTTTAATCAAATTCTAAATTTTTTAGTTCAAGCCTTTATGCCCAAGAATCACATCCGGCAATATTTATTTCGGATATGAAAATTCCCCAAAAACCGCAAAAAAAAACAGGTGATGCATATGAAAATAATAGTGATTTATTGGGGGAATTATAAAAATTCGAGGGTGTATACCAACGATGCAAAAAAAAAGACCAGTTTTATTATCGAAAAAACGTTAAAGGAGGATTTTCCTGTAGTCTACCCCCAGCCCATACACTCTCGACTCCGAACTGATCTGGATATGATCACGGGTTAAGAAATAAATATACTTCCCGTTGAACACGAACAGATTCTGACATACTATGGTTACTTAAAAAAAAAACAATACTAAAAATGTGAAAAAAACTACCCTGCTTTGAAGTGTAACAAATACAATCAGTAGACGTAAATTCATACATAAAAATTAGACTACGCTACCAATTAAACGTATTGGTGTTTTAAAATAAAACAACTCACAAAATCTCCGTAGTCCCATCCCACCTACACCAGCTTCAATATCTTTATCATCGAAAATATTCCTTTTCTTGCAGCTTAGACATCTGATTAATTCATCAGAATGTATATCATGTTCCAGTTAATACTGATTTTCAATCTTCATGTTTTAAAAAAATGAAACAGTGACAAACACTTTCAAGACAAGATGAGTCTCAATTAGCACGTTTATGTCTCTACTACTTGAGAGACAAGCAACTTTTTCCAATATTCCAGAAAAGAATTTTGTGAAGTGGAAAAACGCTTAAATGACACTTAGTTACTATAAAAGGTTCTATTGGCTTTTCATTCACGTTTTAAATAAGAAAAGACAAAGCGATTCTGCGCTAAAACTTAAATTAAAATGTATAAAAACTTTGCACCTCCTATTTTTTGCCCTTTTTCAAGGAAGTACCTCTTCGAATTTGATCCAATAGCGTTTCGCGGCACGAGGACGGATCTGGCACCACTCTGGAATTTATATAATTACGAACACGTGACGCGAGATCATGGCTTCTTTGGGCATATTCATTGTCACACGGGCGGATTTCATTAACCGGATTAAAGTCAATTGGCACCGGTTTGGACAGAATCTCCATTTGAATCGGTTTAGGTTTAGAGAAGCCATCTGCTTGGCTCAACTGTTGCTGAAGCTTAGAATTGAGGGACTCAAGAAGCTAGTTTTAGCTAATAAACTACTTGACTTATTCACAACTAAAGAATCTGGATCACTCGGATCTGGCCTGTTCATGAGCCAATTCCCATCTTTGACTCGGGGTGGCTCAACCAATGTGCTTTTTCGTTGTACTTTTGGACTCCCTTCATTTCTTCCATGACTTTGACTACGTGCATGATTTACTTGAACACTGTTCCGAGCACGGCGTATGACGTTAGATGTCTCAGAATTCTTCAGTCTAACAGAATGAGATCGACGCATCATATTTGGACTGACTGGCTGGTGATTCACTACAGTGAGAGATTTGATACACTCAGCCACAGAAAGGGTGCGCTGTATCTCACCATCCATTAGAAACTCAGGGGGCGGTGGCGGTAATGTTGAACAGTCCACCTTTAAAAGCAGAACAATTTTAGCTGTTAAAGATCAGATAATAAAAATAAGAGAAAAACAATAATTCAATGACTGGCATACTTAATATCAACGGAAAAAGTACGGGAAACTGACCAGAGAGGAATGTTTGGGACTTTGACAAGGGTGTAGTAGCAATTAAAATTATTAGCACCACTGGCAGTACAATGTTACCAAACCCAACTAGTAAAGTTAAAAACAGACTTAAATTAACTTATAAAATCTGGATTTCATCTCAAGACCTATATTTATTTGATCAAACTTAAAAATTTATCAAAGTAGACGGATTCTTTAGCTTTTCAGTTATTTTACAGTGATGAAAAAAGCCACTCACTCATTGTTCCCTTACGACAAAAGTGAGTCTCTTATCTTCCGCCTTACATAAGGCAACGAAAAGAAACTACAAAATAAAGGGAACAAATATTTTCATTTTGGGTTTTAATAATTTTTCGGTTTGGCAGGGTAACATTAGATGGCGTTGGATTTTCTTCTGGAACCGGAACTTGAGTTTCCTTTTTTATCAGTTTCCTTCCTGTACTCTTTGAACGAAGATTCATCAGAGAAAAATAATTTAGCTGTTACCCTTATAAATGCTATCATAGAGAATCATGAGGATATTCCCAGAACTACTTTTACAGTGAACAAGTAGATAATTGACGCTGCATTACTAGAGCTTTCTTTCCTCAGAAAAGAGCCGTATATATTTCTTGTTTATAAACTTCTTTATTTATTATTTTGATTAGTATGATCATTGGTACCAAATGCATTTGGATAATTACATCTTTTAAATTTTATGATACTTCTAGATATTCCTGGGCAATAGATTCTATTTGTTTTTAGACGTGTTTAAGCCCAGTAGTCTTAAACTTGTTTTAAGATTTGACATTTTTCAAAATTCAATTTGAGAAATTTTGACCTCAGTCATCGCTTTCTGCAAACCCAAGGAGTCAAACTAAAAAATTACCAACATTTACTAGCTCTATTGGCTGTAATTTTAAAATTATTTAAAGCACCGAGGTTATAGATATAAAAACGTTTCTTTGCCTTCTGGGCCCATTTGAGGTCTATTCAAGCCGAAAAACCATGATTTTCTAAAAAAAATTCTTATTGCGTCAAAATTGTGAAATTGTTAAGGCAGGAACACATTTTCGTCATTGTTGCCGCGTTTAACTGCCAAAACAAATATTAGAAAATTTAACCTTCAAAGGAAAGCTACATTCTTAAGCTGTTTGGTACCATATACTTTTAGCTTATTTTTTGCTGATTCTTCATCAACGATCCAGTTTCAACATCTGTCATTCGCTACTACCCAAAAACTACAAAACTGCATATGAAGGTTTTTTAAATAAAAATTAAACTCCCCGTTTTCTATTTTTTTTTTTTTTTTTTTAGATACATGTGGTTGCATAATTTCCCATTTAACCAAGTCAAACATTTAATTTCCACTGTCCTTGGCACTTTTATATTAAATTTTTACATAAACACCCAAGAGGGGTTTTTCGCCCCCATAGTTTTCGACTATTAAACAAGTTCATGACATTGTACTAATAATAAATACCATTATAAAATTGTTGGACGGCGCATTCATTGGGCCCCTATTGATGCTGTACCAAAAAGAAATGAGGTGTACCAACGATCAATAAACATTGAGAGTCCTTTCCCTAATGCCCGATTTAAGTAAGACTAACTTTTTGTTTAAGTGCTGATTTAAGCTTGTATGTTTTTAAGCTTGTTTGTTTTTATGTGTTTTTTTATATACATTTTTGTGTTGTTTTTTTTCTACTTCATCAATTATGTCTTTGTGTATCATGATGGGTACTAAAGCACCACATGCATACATAAAAATTTAAGAAACAGTTTTTAAAGTTATTTCCTGTGATGTTTTCTTTACATTGCGTAAGACCGTTTCTACGCATAATTCATGTCATATTTATTATATTGTACACATATTTCAAAATAAAAATAAAAAAAGCCAAATATTAAAAAAAGCAGAAAAAAAATATGAAGGTGGGACTTCGTTTAAGATGGAATAGATTGCAGAAAAATTTAAAGACAAGTAGCCTATAAAGCGTGGTCGCCTATTTTTAATATTGATCTAGAGATTACTATGTAAGTATAGTAAAAATAGAAGACCGTGCAAAAAACAAAGCTCAGACGTCAGTATAGTTGATAATATATTCACACATAAGGAAGACGTAAATAAAAAACTAAAAAATACTACCCATTCATAGAGTTCGCGAATTTTACCTTACAGGACGGCAAAACCGTGAAAAATATCTTTCAAGATTTAATTGCGTCAACGAATTTGTTTCTCCTAAATATTCATCACATAGAACATTATTGAGTGGATAACGTACGTTCTATAGCCAATACTGTTATTGTGAATGGATTGCTGAGTACCACATAAGGTTAAACCTTTACTACTCCATTCATTTCTTGACAATCCAACTAAAATCACTTACATGACCTGACGAATAATATGGGTCTAGTATTTGTGGGAACTTGAGTGTACGGAAGAAGTAAATAAACATTACCAGCGCACATCACTGTTTATATTTACAATTATAAAATGACAACAGAATACACACAGCTAATAATACCATGTAAAAAAAAAAAAAAAAAAAAAAAAAAAAAAAAAAAAAATCAATACGCCACTTTTCCCAAACAAGAATTTGCTTACTTTCTGCTCAGTTTTGAACATTGATTTCAAGTAGTTATGCTAAGTAAGCTGGTTTAATTTTTACTGAGATTCAACACTTTTTTGGTAGATGACCCTCCGCAACATCAATTAATCTAATCTATTTTGCAGCAGCTTTCTTTTCTTCCTTGTACAAATAGTTGGAATTTATAGCTTTTAGCGCTAAAATTGAATTTAATGTATCCTGCGGTACTGAAAGAATCTTTCCTGTACGAGAAAGTGGACAGTGTCTGCTGGATACTAATAACAGCAAAAAGAAAATAAAATGTTATAGTTTTTTTTGTTCTCTTTTAAAATCCTTGTCACGGAATGACTTTTTGAATTATACACAGTTGAAACATCATTTAAAAAAGGTGCTTTGATGTTAAGTTAGAGCCATCTCACCTATTATTTTATGTTTTTCTTTACGAATATTCTTTTTTTCTTCTAGTAATTAGCGGTTACTGACCTCAGAGACAAAGTCACCAGGGGGCGGAGGGAGAGGCAAATCTTCAATATGAGCACTAGCTGTCGGACTCCCTTCAATACTGTCTAATAATGACGAAGAAATTGAGGTGGAACGAGCCGGTGGTGGAGGCTTCACGCTGTTTGACCGTCTAACAACGCTTCGATAGATATCATTACCTGAAAATGATATAAAATAAAAAACTAATATAATTAAACTATATATATATATAACATAATATATATAGTATAATATAATACATACAATATATGTAATACAATATATTTATCTATATATATATATAAATATATATATATATATATATATATATATATATATATATATATATATATATATATATATATATATATATATATATATATATATATATATATATATCATCATCACTAATATCACTAATAAAACTAATAAAAACTAATAAAAATTAACTAGCAATGTACTTCAATTCTATAGCTGTCGTAATTATGTTTGGCACTGTTTCTTAATTTAGGCTAGTTTGGTTGTACTACTAACACATAAACTAGGTTGTCATTTTAATTTACTGTTCTTGCATTTTTTTGAGAAGTTTTGAATTTTTTAAAAAGTTTTAGATTCCTAGGAACCCACTTAAGGGGCTCATGATGGCACATAATTCTACCCTACGCGTCAATCAACCTGTATTGTTCTTGCACGGGAGATTGGCGCATAATTTTCAGTTTTGTATATAGGCACAAAAGTTTAAATAATGCTGTGTCTTTCGACCTATATTTCTAGGTCAATTATTGAAACAAAAGGTCAAATTAACATCACAGCTGATCAGAAATAATTAATTACGAAACGAAATGTAATCATGACACTGTTCTATGATATGCTGAACCAATCATTATCGGAAATCCAGAGAGAAAGTTGGTGGTCCTCTCGGAGTCTTGTTAGATCAACATTTTACTTAATGTAGTTTTCTCTTTGGAACAATAGGTTAAATCATTCAAACACAATGGTTACTCAAAAACATTGTACAACCGAAACCAAAAAAAGAAGAATTTTGAACAAAAAGACACAATCAAGAACATATTCTGAAGTTTTTGAAAATATCAGGAACAGTGTATGTTCTGTATCCAAGTCATTATGCATGGACTTTTTTTTATTGATGTTAATAATGGACCGCTTCAGTGTTTTTGGTTTGTTATCAATTATCACCACCTACAGGAAAATAGACAAAATTAGTTTTATGCACAAGAAGTAGATAAAACGAGCGAAACATCATAATCAGTTGATTTTATTATTTTTAGCGGGGGAGGGGGGTACATAAAATGGGGAAGAAAAAGTAGAAAGAAAGTGTGTATGTAAATGCAGAAATATCAGACATATGTTTCTAATGTTCGCTGTCAGATGTTTTTTACGGTTCTCAGTTACAATTATGAAAGAAAATGCTACTACAATAATTAACAAATAGAAGAAGCGTCTGAACGCGTGTTTGGATTTTAGCTTGATTCACGTATCATCGGCCTGTTTCCGAGCAAAGAATGGGCCTATAACTTTTTAACTCAAGATTTAAAAAGAAAATATAAATTTCTGATGCAATTTGAAACAAAATCAGACATATATATAAATTATGATTACAATAATAATGTTAATAATGATAACAAGAAGATAGCAGCAAAACGTTTGTCAAGTCGACAAGACTTAAACAGAGGCACAATGCTCTCACTTTGATTATCTGCAGGGTGAAACAACTAGGGCTGTTATGAATTAAACGGCTTTATTCGGCTACATTAATCCAATACAATCCACTGTTGCCACGTTAAACAGTAAAAGTTTAATAAACAAATCTACTTAGTTAAATCTGACAAGGCTTTTCACTTGTAAAAATTCAAACATTCAAATGTTGATTCCCAAAGACAACTACACCTTCAAAGGAAATCCACGCCTTCTTAATACGTTTGGTACCATATGCTTTTAGCTTATTTGTAGCTGATTTTTTACCTAGATTTTTTTTTTCAATTTGGCACCACTACTACCAAAACTGCATAACTACCTAAGGAGGTCCTTATCATCAATTCATGAAAACTCAGGGTGGGGGGGTCAATTTTGTAGTTTTTTTTAACTATTCAAAGAAAATACAAAAGAAGCATTTTTCAATGAAAATCCCCCGAAAAAGATATTTTCCAAAATCTATGGAATTGATGCCACTGACAGTAATTTTTTTTTCATTAAGAATTCAATTCCATATTTTTAGATGTATATGGTTGTATGAAATTCTACTTGGCCAATTAAAACAATAAAATTTTATATTCACTGACCTCGGTACTTCCAACAAGCAATGCGCATTGAATTATTAACAATATTGAACAATATTCCTGTTTTAACGAAATTTCTCAGCAACACCCAAGAAAGCAATGTTGAATGCAATCTTTGTTGAATGCATACAAGGAACATTATCAAGTTTTGTTGTTGTTTCATTTTTGTTGGAGGGGTGGGAGAGGGAGGCGAGAGAAGATATTTATTTGTTTTTGGGTTGGGTTATATTAGGGTCCGAGGAAATAAAAGATAATAAAAGAAAATATTATTTTTTTATTTTTTAAGTGTTTTTCTTTTTTTTTCGGGTTTTTTTCCGGCATGCAGTAATGCATTGGATTGTGTTTTTAAATGAGAAGTTTGTTTATCTATTTATTGTAACCCGTTTGTAAATATATATAAAAAAAAAAAAAGTTGTTCGACAACCAACTGGTATAAAACTTCACTTTACACCCCATTGCGGTAGAAAACTTCAATGGGGTCTCAGCGCAAGAAAACTTCCCTAACTCTATTTTAACGTCCCTCACTAATATTAGAGTTAAATTCAATTAAATTATTGGTAAATTAAATAAAAATAAAATATAATAATTTATTCGATTTTAATTATTCGGGTTTCCTTTTATCTGAAGTGTCCAAGTTAAAACTAAGCACATAATAATTGTTTTGTTAATACCCAAAAGTTGCGCCTCATATCAGACACTAAAACACATAACGTCACATGTACTCAAAAAAAAAAAAAAAAAAAAAAAAAAAAAAAAAAAAAAAACTTCTGTAAAATTCCTTTTGTTTTGGTTCAAACGTGGTTTTCAGATACTAGCTTCGAATAATGATTTAATTAATAATGCTTTAAAAATATAATTTTATTGCAAATTCATAATTGCAGACATTTTGATTCTTTGGATATGGTCGACGTGAATTATTAAGGGCGAATAAAAATAGACGCAGACTTAATACATGTGAAATTTGAAATCCTGTAAGAAAGTTGCAATATTGATACACGCACAAGTTTTATGAATATAAAATTCAGTTGCGAACGTGCGAGCTTGAACGTATATAGGGCATGCAGACACAGACACGTATGGTACAAGGGAAAAGGAGAGAGGGGTTTTGGGACCAATCCCTCGCTATAAATTTCCAGGTCTTCAGAAAAGGAAGCTCCAACTAATTAGGTAGTTTGAGAATCTTGGGAGATAATTTTAAAAATAAAGGAAAGCCAAGTCAAAGCAACTCAACGCATAGAAGATTCCTGGACACACTAACTACGAAATAAGCTTACAATTGTAAGCAAAAACCTTATTTAAGAAATAAGGTTACAACTGCAATAAAGAAGTAGCAGTAGGACTAAATTGAATTTTAAAGTTTCTATAAATGGTTTAATCCCTTAGTAGCCCAAGTACAACCTTTAGTTGGTTTGATTATTAGAAAATGTTCCAGTCTTTCGTAAAAATTCGAATTCTATAGATCGAAAAATTGATACTTGAAATTCAAACGTCAGGAACAATTTCAAAAACGAGACTGGCTAGTTTTTTTATAGTTACTTATTTAATAAGCAGTTTAGTATTAAATAATCCAAGTTCAAAAAAGTTGCTGAAGTAACAACTGCAAAAAAAAAACTCTTGAACTTGGACTCGGTCCACTTGGAATCGTCCATGTGCTGTTCCCCCCTTGGTGTACCTAGTGATAGGGTTTACAATTATAACTAATTTAGCATAGGCCAAAATTCCACTAAATCATCAAAATTTATCCACAAAAAGCAGGCATCAAAGCGACTGGCAACAATGTACAATACTAAGCAGCAGTGCATGCTAGGCAGATCGTCAAACGTACCGGGTCTGGGCAGAAGTGCAGGTTTCATGACAGGTTCATCATTGCGTGCTCTCATTGCATATTTATTTCTGCGTATGGAAGCAGTTGACACATAACAAGGCTAACTAATTTCTGTTGGGGGTGTTGATGATAACATGCAAAGGCAAAAATTAAAAAAAACTAAAATAGGATCATGCTCAAATGAAAAAAAAAAAAACAACAACAACGAACAAAGAAACAAGCTGTAATTCATAAGAAAAGAAAGATGAAATAAACCCAAGAATGTGTCAAAGATACATGAGATAGTCGACATAAGTAACTTAAAGAGAGATAAAAACAATAAAGAAAATTGAATAGGTGCTATTCGTTATGCGTATACCTTTTACACAAGTACCTTTTAGTACTGAATTAGTTTTAACAGTCATATTAACAACACTAAAGACAAGGCGTTAAAATAAAGAAGATATATGTATATATTGAAAGAGAGAGAGAGAGAGAGAGAGAGAGAAAGAGAGAGGGAGAACGAAATAGAGAGGGAAAGAGAGAGGGAGAACGAAATAGAGAGAGAAAGAGAGAAGGAGGACGAAATAGAGAGAGAAAGAGATAGAAAGACAGAGGGAGAAAGAAATAGAGAGAGAAAGAGAGAGAGAGGAAAAGGCAGAGAGAGATAGAAATAATTTTATGAAATTTTACGTCCCCCGTGTCGACAATGTCTTCAATCAAAGAGGATAGAATTAAAGAGAACTCCCAAAGCTGCTAAATTGCTGGAACGATATTTTCTTTGAGCTGATTTTTAGCGTTTTCCTAGCAGGTATGCTAGAACATTTTTAGGAACTACCCTGTCCTGAAATTAAAAAAAAAAAACCTGCTCCACTTAATCAAAAACAAAGTTTACACTTTCTGATAATGTGGGTTTCATTAAAACTGAATATCTCTATCTCTGGCTCAAAATGGAAAACGTTGATTGGTTTAAGATTTCTATGAAAGTATGTGTCGGCTTTTAGTTGTTTTTTTTTTTTGTCATTTATTCGGATCTCTTATCCAAGCTCTACAAGATATGGCAAGACTTCCCAATCAATTCTAAATAGTTTGGCCACACAAACTAAAAAAGTTTATAATGGACGAGATAGGGTGATCTTTTAAGGTATCATATTGTCTTTAACAATTTTCTTCTTTTTCTACCTCGGATACTTACTTTCAATACTAGTGGTAAAAGTAAGATCAGTGTTTAGAGTTTTTCCATCTCCTATTAAAATCTTTTGAAAATATTCAATAGTATAAACAGCGGAAACAGAAAGTAATGTAAACTATTTTTATTGCTAAAAACAAAACAAAAAACTACGACTTACCATCCCCTAGTCCCGAGTCGGACTGAGAATTGCAATGTAAATTATTGTAATCCATGCTTCCACAGATGCCATACTCCGACTGTGGTTTTAAGCCCATCAGTTCTGCTGCATTCATATAAACGGGATGAGGAACAACTAAAAAAGAAAACATTAATTAACCAAATACCAGTCTGGCATAAACCAAATGATTGTCATAAGCTCTGATAAAGTTTATTTTTCCAAACTTTTATGCACCATACAAAAGAAAAGAGGCATTGAAAATATGAAAGCAGACATGACAATTATTTTTACACAGCTGCCATAATTCTTTGAACACTGAGCGTTGTTTCTAGTGTGAAAAGGGCATCCGTTCTACAAACACAACAGGTACTGTTCTAGATGAGTCGTTGGCATACTAGGCTCGTAATCCTATGTCCTTCAGAGTATGTGTTCGGTGTTGCCAATTACTCGTTTTGGAACGAGCTTCAGATGTGTGACTCTGTAAGCTTTGCCAGAGTCGTCCCAGCTCCAAATGCGTACCCGGTGAAATCTAAGAAAGGTAAACAGGAAGGGTGTACGAAAGCACAGGATAACTAGTCCCAAACCTCCATTGCACTACCAGGCTACTTCTATCGGCGCCAGCTTCTATTATTAAAGTGGAAAGAGGTTTAAGGCAAGGTGGAGTTTTATCTCCGACCCTTTTTAATTTATGTATTTCAGGAGTTCTGGAAAAGATATCGGCTACTTATCTCTCTGGTTTTTCTGATGTTTCATACCTTGCCTATGCTGATGACCTTCTTCTTATAAGCTGTATTAAAACTGGTCTGTCTAATATGTTTCTCGTGTTGCTACTTCTTTTTCAGACATAGGCCTTTCTCTTAATGTAGATAAATGTAAATTTCTTTCTTTTAACAACAATTGTAGTACTCCTCTTCGTTGTAGTGGCCTTACTATCTCTCTTGTATAGTCTCTTCAATGGCTCGGTATCTCTATTACTATTAATCTTCCGAGCTTGCGCCTGCGCACGGTCTCAGATATTAACATGAAAATTCAATTAGGACATGCTAAGATTATTACCAATAGAGGTAAATGTAATGAACTCGCGTTGGCCAAGCTGTACTCAACTTTTTGTGACCATTCAATTCTATTTGCTTTTAGAATTTTTCCCCTTCTTAAGAAAAATGAGTTAAAAAGAATGCGGATTAATTATTTTAGATTTTGTAAATTTTTGTTGTTTCTTCCACCTTGGACTAAAAACCCGGTAATTATTAATAAATTTCTTGTTCCTGATATTACTGTAAAACTGGAAACACTACACAAAAAACTTCCAAATACCACTTGTATCCGTTTTTCTCCGCACCATTTTCTCCGCACAGTCGTAAGTTATTTTTCCTCAATTTTCCTTAACAAGTTGTGATTATTTTTTTTCCTTCTTTTTCCCCTCCTTTTATGTTATTTCTCTTTTGTATTAGTTTCTTTTAATTTTATGTGTTACTCTGTAACTGGTATTCTTCGATTTCTAAATTGATTTTCGTTGCATTTTCATGTTTTTTTCTTCGTGATACTCAACGTATTTTACCTCTGTATAGTGTGGGTTAGACATAAATAATAATAATAATAATAATAATATTGAAACATTCCATGTATTTCCTAAACAGGAAATATGTGGAAACAAACTTAGTAAACAGCATTCTAAACAGGAACGTTTCATATACAGCCTTTTATCAGTACCTGAACACAAATAAGCTTCGAAGGATCGACAATGTAGACAAAAACCCATAGAAAAATCCTCTGACTCCATCTTAAGAGTCGGATCTATGTGAAATAATGTTTTCAACATATCAAAGGTTTCCCGTGTCCTTCTGCTGAAGGCTGAGGCACCTCAATTTACTATTCAGGATCCCACTCTTTATACTTGAGTAACAACATAGGAGACAGCCTAGATAAACGCCATTAGTAGTTTGTCGATAAGAGGACGGCCCACGCAATTGCCTCGAAATACAAGCTCTATTGATGGGTCCCTTTCACCGCAAGTGGATATTCGGGAGAATGAAAAACGGTTTTTCAGTCCCCCCCGGAGGAATTACTTTCTCGGTTCATCACTCTTGGAGCAACAACCTTGATCGGATCCAATCTTCATACAATAAAGACCTTGGAGTGATTCTTCACTTGGAAAGACCTTCTACCTTGCAGTTGGATCATAAAAGAAGTCCGATTTGAGTCTCAATTGATCTAACATCTCTTTCGTCCGATTCCTTCCTCATGATGAATAATTGTCCAACCTCTCTTCATCGACCTGGCACACAGATTAAACTTGTTGTTGAATGCCTCCCGCAAATAATTATTTAAGTCTGTGTTACTACTCTGAATACATTTTGGTGTAATGTGCTCAAACCTTCTCCATTTTACAGATAAAACAGAATTTATAGAGGCTTTTACTACCTCATATAACTAAATTATTTTTAAGGATTAATATTTGAAAAAGGTAAAAATGGTTGCAATAGCTTCTTTTGGTTCCATTTTATTATAGCAAAAATAGGCAAACCAATGCCAATATTTACTCATGGAGCTAAATTTCAATGACACTAATCTTTGAATGACGTCAATGTCACCTTTATGTTGCTAGTTATAGCTGTAGACTTGTCGCAAAATCGGATGTTTCACAGGGAGCATATGTTTCTGAAGAGGTTGCCATACATGTATAGATAAAATCAACTGCGTAACCACACACCCACAAGAAAAATGCACTGTCTACGAAACAAAGGTTTAAGGGGTTACATTTGAATTCCTTATGCTCCTTGGGTGTCAGAACCTCGGTTTTATCTATACGTATATGGGACCCTTAACTGCACACAAGGGGGAAGTAATGCTGCATAATTAGGGAAATAAAAGTCCTTGATGAGAAATGAAGGACAAAGCAATCGTTTTGAGAAGCTTGGTTCAATTGTGCACCGAGTCAAAACATAACGACAGATCAGGAGATTGCTCCTCGCAGAGTCCCAAATCTTCAATGTAAATTAGACCAAATTTTCTCTTCTTTTGGGTTGGGGGTGGAGGTGTGTCATGTTTGAGCAAGATCCTGATTATGCTTCTTTGGTTATATCCTCAGTTTTATTTATATGTGTATATTACCCTTTAGTTTTCAACTGTGTAAGAGCAGGAGCTTAGAAGGTGTAGTATTATTTGGAACACACTTTCTAGGTCAGCTCGCATTTGTCACTCTTTAACAGCTTAAAAGAAATAAATAAAATTTCTGAGCTGTGGTTTTCATTTCATCTTTCTTTTTCTCTCTTTCTTCCCTTATGGTGTTGAATTTATATATTTCTTTTCTATTTTTCGTACCTGTGTTGGTAACTTGTAACAAACGCCCCAAAAGGTTCGGGTTAAAGATTATCAGCATTAAGGGCAGGTAAAAAACCAAAAAAAAAAAAATAAAAAAAAACCCAAAAAAAAAAAAAAAACTACACAAAAAAACAAGAATTAAAACGAGAGCAGGCTTAATTTTTCTTAACAAAAATAAAAAGACCAGGTGAGACCGAACAAGGAGACGAAATAGAAAGACATATGGGGTTTAAGTAAAACTTTATCAAAAGGCTCAGACCACGGTCATGACGAAACATATGCACGCATTAACCTAAGACGTCCACAATCTACTTTTTGAAGAGACTGGAGATATAGGTAAGCACAAGCAAATATTTTCTAAAACTAATAACAAGAGAGTGATAGTGAGTGAGTGAGTGAGTGAATGAATGAGTGAGCTAGTGAGTGAGTGAGAGAGAGAGAGAGAGATTTTACCCATATCTGGTGCAGTTGAGTGGTAATCCGGGAGTAAAGATGTTTGGTCATTATGTCCCTGATTTCGTGTAGGTAAAGCAGGACGATCCGTCGATGAACTCTTCAAAGGAACAGGAGGCTTAATGTTCTTAGGAAGACTTGCATATCCTGCAAAGAAATTGAAACGCAAAGGAATGTTGAAATTGTTGAACATATTATTCTAGTTTCAACTTTCGTATTAATGCTATAACTAGACCCGGCGCCACGCCGGCGGATCGACCAAAAACCGCCAACGAGAGGCCCGGTCGACCGTCACCAAAGTGTCGCTACGCCACCGGCACGCCACTGCCGGCAGAGGCGGCGGCGTTCGGCTGACTTTAAATTAATTTTGCAGCAATTCTTTATTGCGTCAACCGCAAAAGTCGGAGCTTTTCTTTCTCGTGTGGTTTAGTATTTCGATTTTCCTGATTAGAAATCAAGCAGGAGCCATTTTTTTCAGCATAGTCAGGGTGACCAGACGTCCCGCATTGTGCAGGACAGTTCCAGATTCCAAAACCTCGCCCTGCATTCAAAAACATCCCGCAAAATGTCCTGCTTTTTTAAAAAGATTCAAAAAGATTAAAACATTTTTAGATTAAAAAAAATAGAATCACTTTAATAAGTTTAATATTTTTTCCCATATATTCATAAAAATGTTTTAATCTCAATGAAAATGTTTTGATAAAAGCAGACACAGGATTTGCCCTATTGCTATTAAGTGTGATTTATTGTACTATAAGGTAAACCCCTAGCCAAGATGCTTGGGGCAGCTTGCCCTGGTTGCCCTCATGAAAATATGAAAATGCCATAATGAAAAAGGAATTCAAAAGAGATTTAGTTGGAGTTGGATGTTCTGCTCACGTTGCCAACAATTCTCTTCAAAATTCATGTGACTTATTGCCGATCGACATTGAAAGCGTGATTGTGAAAATTTATGGTCATTTTTACATTTACACCGTTCGTTCGGAAAAACTGAAGTACTTTTGTGAAGAAAATAACGTGATGTATAAGAACTTACAATCGACGACGCGAACGAGATGGCTTTCACTTTTTCCAGCTATTGAAAGAGTTTTACAGTTATTTGAAGCACTCAAAAACTATTTCGTCAGTAACAAAAGTCCAGCAGTCTTAGTAACATTCTTTACGGTAAAATTTTAGTTGAAAAATTTACTTTTGAAATTCAAGTCAAGATCTGAGATGAAATTTATTCCAACTATCTTAAGAAAAATGATCAGCAATGTTTGTGAAACAAGTGGAAATCAATGGACCACCGAATCGTTTACGAAAACATTCGTAAATTTCCATGAAAACGTTGTTAATTACTTGGAAAAGTATTTACCATACCTCACTGAGTTCAATTGCACCCAATGGATTTTAATGAAAGCACCACTGGAATGGTCAGACATTTGTGATTCCATTGACTTGTTCCACAAATACACAAACGACATGACACTTGATGAGTCCAAGCTGTTTGATGAGTTCATTTACACCCGGAATTTCTGTTATGCAACCAAAATGGAAACATGGTCTGAGGAAGAAACACCGGTTGATTTGATTTGGGTGGAAATATTTGCATTTTTTGAAAAGGAATCCATTCCGTACAACAATTTAGCGTTACTTGTAGAGTCTTTCCTAAGTCTGCCTGGCACAAACGCAGCTTTACAAAGAGTTTTTTCTTTGATAAATAACTTTTGGACTGATGAAAAATTACAATTGGAACTGGACATACTGAAATCTTGTGTGTTTGTCAAGTTTAACGGAAAGAAACCGTGTGATGAGTTTAAGGAGGAAATCGAAAACAATGTTGTATTTCTAAAAAAGGTGCATTCATCAGCCAAATATGATTAAAATAAAAATATAATGACATAAGACGATAAAAGTTTAAGAAACAATTTTGAATGTTTTTATGAAACACACACTTCCTACTCCTTCCAGCCCTCTTCAAATTTTTGGTATGTCCCGCATTGGGTCTGAGAAAATCTGGTCACCCTAAGCATAGTCGAAAATCTAACAAATATGTCTTTGAGGATAATTAAGTCCCCCACAATTCCCGGTGGAAGGGCTGCAAGTTAAGAATTTTGCCCATTGTTTACATATAGTATTGGTTAATGGGAGTATACAGACGTTTTCGGGAGGCATTTTTTCCAGTTGGGGGGGGGTGGGGTTTTGGGGGAGGATATTTCCATGGAGGATGTTTCCTTGGGGAAAGGAACATTTCTATGAAGGGGGTGCCGGATTTCCCAGCATTATTTAAAAAATGATCAGAAATTAAACAAGAAAAACTATTTCTTTCAACTGAAAGTAAGGAGCAACATTAAAACTTAAGATGAACAGAATTATTACGTATATGAGGGGTTTCGTACCTTAGTCAATCCTTCGCCCTTTACGCTAAAGTTCTTTTTAGTACTTTCAAAAGAGCTATCCTTTGTGATTCAGGGGTTTGTGATTCAAACTTTAGCGTAAAGTGCGAGGTATTGACTAGGGGGCAAATTGCCTAATAAAAACATACGAATATAGAAGTTGGTTACGTAAGTTAATTCGTAAGTTACGTTAGAACAAAATTTCGAGAAAGCCATTTAACCAAAAAAAGTAAAATTAATATACAAATTTAGTTTTAATTATTCATGTACGGTAAGCCAAAATCAAAGCTGCATTAATTCAAAAACGTTCAGAAATTAAATAAAAACACATTTTTTAGACTGAAAGTGAGGAGCAACATTAAAACTTAAAACGAACAGAAATTAGTCCGTATATGAAAGGGACTGTCCCTCCTCAGCGCCTCGCTCTTTACGCTAAAGTTTTTTATTGCTTTAAAAAATAAAGTTGTAGGAGAGTCACACCATAGCGTAAAGAGGGAGGCGTTCAAGAGGGGACAGCCCTTTCATAAACGTAATAATTTCTTATCGTTTTAAGTTTTAATGTCGGTCCTGACTTTCAGTTAAAAAAAACTTGTTTTTTTTATTTGATTATTTTAAGAAGCTCACCGACTGTTACTTTTAAGTGCTTATAAGTTTTATATTCACTACAACATGTCAAGACTTGCAAAGTACTGCCGCTGCCGTCACCGCCTTCCGCAACGCTTGTCTAGACATGCAAAGGAACGAAATATGACTTGTGGTGAATGTGCTTGCAATCTTGCATGAACTTGTTTGATTCTTCACCAATATTAAATAAAAAAAAACAAGTTTTGAAACTAAAAGCAAGGAGCAACATCAAAACTTAAAACGAACAGAAATTATCACGTATATGATTCGGTTTCGCCCCCTAGTCAGTACCTCGCTCTCTGCGCTAAAGCTTTTTATTGTTTTAAAAAATAGAGTTTTCAGAAAGAGTCAAACTTAAGCGTCAAGAGCGAGGCATTGAAGAGGGGACAGCCCTTTCATATACGGAATAATTTATGATCGTTTTAAGTTTTAATGTCGCTCCTGACTTTCAGTTAAAAAAAATTTTTTTTTTATTTATTTAATTTACCAAAAGAAGCTATGAACCAAAGTTAAACTAAGAACAAAAAAAAATAAGATTTTTTGGATCATCACAACTTTTTAAAATAACCAAATCAAATACTCAGGCATGGTGTAGTGGATGTGATTGCTTCTGCTAAACATTGGTTGCGAGGTTCAATCCCGTACCGTGCCTGGGAATCTGCCCTGGTTAATATCATTTACAATTTTTTTTATAATTTTCTATAATTTTCGAATATCTTATATTATTATTTATTTTAGTTTTTTTTCTTTAATTTCAGAACGTTTTGAATTAATGTAGGTTTTGATTTTGGCTCACCCTACATGAATAATTAAAAAAAAAATTGTATATAAATTTTACTTTTTTTATTAAATGGCTTTCTCGAAAGCTGTTTAATTTTATTTACGAACGTTTTTATTAGTAATAGATACACGTAACTTACGAATTAACTCACGTGACGAACTTCTATATTTGTATATTTTTATTACGTATATTAGGGGTTTGCCCCCCATTCAATACCTCGCTCTTTACGCTAAAGTTCGAATTTTGTTCCAATTCCTTAAGAATGACCCCTTGATCACAAATACAATAAATAGTCGTTAAATAGAATAAACAGATCTTATGTATAATACATCTTATGTGTTGTCCAATGTAAACATTGGACAAAGTTCATAACTTGCAGCCCTTCCCCCAGGGACTCTGGGGGGGGATTAATCATCCTAAAAGACATAGTTATTATATTTTTCGATCATGCTGAACAAAAAGGGTATCTCAAAATTTTGATCGGGTAACTTTGGGAAAAAATGAGCGTGGGAGGGGACCTAGTTGCCCACCTTTATTTATTTTGGTCACTTAAAAAGGGACCACTGGAACTTCTAATTTCCGTTCGAATGAGCCCTCCCAGGATCTTCTAGGACCACTGGGTTGATACGATCACCCCTGGAAAAAAAGTAAATAAACACGCATCCGTGATCTTTCTTCTGGCAAATCATACAAAATTCCACAATTTTACTGTAAGGTTCCCTGATACGTTGAATCTGATGGTGTGATTTTCATTAAAATTCTATGACTTTTAGGGGTGTTTTCTCCTTTGTTCGAAAATAAGGCAAATTTTCTTAGGCGCTTGACTTTTGATAGGTAAGACTAAACTTGATGAGACTTATATATTTGAACTCAGCATAAAAATCTAATTCTTTTGACGTATCTATTGGTATCAAAATTCCGTTTTTATAGTTTCGGTTACTATTGAGCCGGGTCGCTCCTTACAGTTCGTTACCATGAACTGTTTGAAAATGTATTCCGTATATGAAAGGGGCTGTCCCCTCCTCAATGCCTCGCTCTTCACGCTAAAGTTTATATTGTTTAAAAAAATAGAGTTTTGAGAAAGAGTCAAACTTTAGCGTCAAGAGCGAGGCATCTAGGAGGGGACAGTCCCTTTCATATACGGAATAATTTCTGATCGTTTAAAGTTTTAATGTCGCTCCGTAATTTCAGTTAGAAAAAACTTGTTTTTTTTTAATTTAATTTCTGAACGTTTTTAAATTAATGCAGGTTTTCATTTTGGCTCACAGTACATAACTAGTTAAAACAAATTTGTATATTAATTTTACTTCTTTTTGGTTACATGGATTTCTCGACAGTTGTTTAATTTTATTTACGAACGTTTTTATCAGAAATAAATATACTTAACTTACGAATTAACTTACGTAACGAAGTTCTATAGGCTATTTGTATATTTTTATTACATATATTAGGGGGTTCGCCCCCCTATTCAATACCTCGCTCTTTACACTAAAGTTCAAATTTTGTTCCAGTTCTTTAAGAATGACCCGTTAAATCACAAATAGGATATATAGGCTAGTCGTTAATTAGAATAAATAGCTCTTATGAAAGCACTAAAAAAATACCGTAAAGAGCGAGGTATTGACTAGGGGGCAAAACCAAATCATATACGTGATAATTTCTGTTCTTTTTATGTTTTATTGTTGCTCTTTACTTTGGGTTGAATAACTTTTTTTAATTAATTTCTGGTCTATTTTTAAATAATAAACGACCCCCTTCATAGCAATTTCCCTTCCCCCATTGAAAGATCCTCCCACGTAACCTTTAAACCCACGTAGCTTTTAAAGAAACTGTTTTATTCTTCGAAGCTAAGCTTGATGAGGAAGGCAGGAAAAGACATAGGGACTTACGTTTTGGTCAGACCTATGAAAATGAATAGTGTTAGCTTTTGAAGAATCTTTTTTATTCTTTGAAGTTCAGCTTGATGAGAAAGGCAGGGAAGGATATAGAGACCTGCATTTCGGTCAGACCTATGAAAATGAATAGTTTTAGCTTTTAAAGAATCTGTTTTATTTATTGAAGCGAAGCCTTATGAGGAAGGCAGGGAAGGACATAGAGAATTATATTTCGGTTAGACCTACGAAAATGAATAGTTTTTGCTTTTGAAGAATCTGATTTATTCGTTGAAGCTAAGCTTGATGAGGAAGGCAGGGAAGGACATACAAACTTACATTTCGGTCAGACCTGTGAAAATGAATAGTCTTAGCTTTTGACCCGTTAAATCACAAATGACCCGTTAAATCACAAATAGGATATATAGGCTAGTCGTTAATTAGAATAAATAGCTCTTATGAAAGCACTAAAAAAATACCGTAAAGAGCGAGGTATTGACTAGGGGGCAAAACCAAATCACATACGTGATAATTTCTGTTCTTTTTATTTTTTATTGTTGCTCCTTACTTTCGGTTTAATAATTTTTTTATTTATTTTGTGGTATTTTTTTAAATAATAAACGACCCCCTTCATAGCAATTTCCCTTCCCCCATTGAAAGATCCTCCCACGTAACCTTTAAACCCACGTAGCTTTTAAAGAAACTGTTTTATTCTTCGAAGGTAAGCTTGATGAGGAAAGCAGGAAAAGACATAGGGACTTACATTTTGGTCAGACCTATGTAAATGAATAGTGTTAGCTTTTGAAGAATCTATTTTATTCTTTGAAGCTATCATGAAGCTTTGAAGCTTGATGAGGAAGACAGGGAAGGATATAGGAAGTTACATTTCGGTCAGACCTATTAAAATGAATTGTTTTAGCTTTTGAATAACCTGTTTTATTCTTTTGGGGTAAGCTTGACGAGGAAAGCAGGGATTGACACAGGGACTTACATTTAGGTCAGACCTTCGAAAAATTATACTTTTAGATGTTGAATGATCTATTTTATGAACCTATGATAGTCAATAGTTATAGCTTTTGAAGAATTAGTTATATTCTTTGAAACGAAGCTTGATGAGGAAGGCAGGGAAGGACATAGGGACTTACATTTCTATCAGACCTATGAAAATGAATAGTTTTAGATTTTAAAGAATCTGTTTTATTCTTTGAAGCTAAGCTTTATGAAGAAGGCAGGGAAGAACGTAGGGACTTACATTTCGGTCCGTCCTATGAAAATGAATAGTTATAGCTTTTGAAGAATTAGTTTTATTCTTTGATGCGAAGCTTGATGAGGAAAGCAGGGAAGGACATACGGACTTACATTTCGGTCAGACCCATGAAAATGAATAGTGTTAGCTTTTGAAGAATCTGTTTTATTCTTTGATGCTAAGCTTGATGAGGAAGGTAGGGAAGGATATAGGGACTTGCATTTCGGTCAGACCTATGAAAATGAATAGTTTTAGCCTTTGAAGAATTTGTTTTATTTTTTGAAGCGAAGGTCTATGAGGAAGGCAGGGAAGGACATAGAGAATTATATTTCGGTCAGACCTACGAAAATGAATAGTTTTTGCTTTTGAAGAATCTGATTTATTCGTTGAAGCTAAGCTTGATGCGGAAGGCAGGGAAGGAAATAGGGATTTATATTTCGGTCAGACCTCTGAAAATAAATAGTTTTATCTTTTGAAGAAACTGTTTTATTTTTTGAAGCGAAGCTTGATGAGGAAGGCAGGGAAGGACATAGGGTCTAACATTTCGGTCAGACCTATGAAAATGAATAGTTTTAGCTTTTGAAGAATATATTTTATTCTTTGAAGCGAAGCTTGATGAGGAAGGCAGGGAAGTACATAGGAACTTACATTTCGGTCATACCTATGAAAATGAATAGTTTTTGCTTTTGAAGAATTGTTTTTTTCCTTGAAGCTAAGCTTAATGAGGAAGGCATGCAAAGACATAAGGACTTACATTTCGCTCACACCTATGAAAACGAATAGTTTTAGCTCTTGAAGAATCCATTTTATTCTTTGATGCTAAGCTTTATGAGGAAGGCAGGAAAGGACATAGGGACTTACATTTCCGTCAGACCTATGAAAATTAATAGTTTTAGCTTTTGAAGAATAAGTTTTATCCTTTGAAGCGAAGCTTGACGAGGAAGGCAGGGAAGGACGTAGGGACTTACATTTCTATGAGACCTATGAAAATGAATAGTTTTAGATTTTAGAGAATCTGTTTTATTCTTTGAAGCTAAGCTTTATGAAGAAGGCAGGGAAGAACGTAGGGACTTACATTTCGGTCCGTCCTATGAAAATGAAAAGTTATAGCTTTTGAAGAATTAGTTATATTCTTTGATGCGAAGCTTGATGAGGAAGGCAGGGAAGGACATACGGACTTAAATTTCGGTCAGACCTATGTAAATGAATAGTGTTAGCTTTTGAAGAATCTGTTTTATTGTTTGAAGCTAAGCTTGATGAGGAAGGTAGGGAAGGATATAGGGACTTGCATTTCGGTCAGACCTATGAAAATGAATAGTTTTAGCCTTTGAAGAATTTGTTTTATTTTTTGAAGCGAAGCTTTATGAGGAAGGCAGGGAAGGACATAGAGAATTATATTTCGGTCAGACCTACGAAAATGAATAGTTTTTGCTTTTGAAGAATCTGATTTATTCGTTGAAGCTAAGCTTGATGCGTAAGGCAGGGAAGGACATAGGGATTTATATTTCGGTCAGACCTCTGAAAATAAATAGTTTTATCTTTTGAAGAATCTGTTTTATTTTTTGAAGCTATGCTTGATTAGGAAGGCAGGGAAGGACATAGGGACTTACATTTCGGTCAGACCTATTTAAACGAATAGTTTTAGCTTTTGAAGAAACTATTTTATTCTTCGAAGCTAAGCTTGATGAGGAAAGCAGGGAAGGACATAGGGACTTACATTTTGGTCGGATGAAAATGAATAGTTTTAGCTTTGGAAGAATTTGTTATATTCTTTGAAGCTAAGCTTGATGAGGAACGCAGGGAAGCACATAGGGACTAACATTTCGTTAAGACCTATGAAAATGAATAGTATTAGCTTTTGAAGAATCGGTTTTATTTTTTGATGCGAAGCTTGATAAGGAAGGTAGGGATGGACAGGGACTTGCATTTCGGTCAGACCTATGAAAATGAATAGTGTTAGCCTTTGAAGAATCTATTTTATTCTTTGAAGCGACACTTGATGAGGGAGGCAGGGAAGGACATTATTCTTTGAAGCGAAGCTTGATGAGGAAGGCAGGGAAGTACATAGGGACTTACATTTCGGTCATACCTATGAAAATGCATAGTTTTAGCTTTTGAAGAACTGTTTTATTATTTGTTGCTAAACTTAATAAGGAAAGTAGGAAAGGACGTAAGGACCTACATTTCCGTCAGACATATGAGAACGTATAGTATTAACTGTGCAAGAATTTGTTTTATTTTTGGAAGCGAAGCTTGATGAAGAAGGCAGGGACGGACATTTCATTTCTGTCATTCCTATAAAAATGACTAGTTTTAGATTTTGAAGAATTTGTTTTATTCTTTGAAGCTAAGCTTGATGAAGAAGGCAGGGAAGGATATAGGGACTTACATTTCGGTCAGACCTATGAAAATAAATAGTATTGGCTTTTGAAGAATCTGTTTTATTTTTTGATGCGAAGCTTGATAAGGAAGGTAGGGATGGACAGGGACTTGCATTTCGGTCAGACCTATGAAAATGAATAGTGTTAGCTTTTGAAGAATCTATTTTATTCTTTGAAGCGACACTTGATGAGGGAGGCAGGGAAGGACATTATTCTTTGAAGCGAAGCTTGATGAGGAAGGCAGGGAAGTACATAGGGACTTACATTTCGGTCATACCTATGAAAATGCATAGTTTTAGCTTTTGAAGAATCTATTTTATTCTTTGAAGCGAAGCTTGATGAGGAACGCAGGGAAGGACATAATGACTTACATTTCGGTCACACCTATGAAAATGAATAGTCTTAGCTTTTCAAGAATCTATTTTATTCTTTGAAGCCAAGCTTTATGAGGAAGGCAGGGAAGAACTTAGGGACTTACATTTCGGTCATACCTATGAAAATGAATAGTTATAGCTTTTGAAGAATTATTTATATTCTTTGAAGCGAAGCTTGATGAGGAAGGCAGGGAAGGACATACGGACTTACATTTCTATCAGACCAATGAAAATGAATAGTTTTAGATTTTAGAGAATCTGTTTTATTCTTTGAAGCTAAGCTTTATGAAGAAGGCAGGGAAGAATGTAGGGACTTACATTTCGGTCCGTCCTATGGAAATGAATAGTTATAGCTTTTGAAGAATTAGTTTTATTGTTTGATGCGAAGCTTGATGAGGAAGGCAGGGAAGGACATACGGACTTACATTTCGGTCAGACCCATGTAAATGAATAGTGTTAGCTTTTGAAGAATCTGTTTTATTCTTTGAAGCTAAGCTTGATGAGGACGGGAGGGAAGGATATAGGGACTTGCATTTCGGTCAGACCTATGAAAATGAATAGTTTTAGCCTTTGAAGAATTTGTTTTATTTTTTGAAGCGAAGCTTTATGAGGAAGGCAGGGAAGGACATAACGAATTATATTTCGGTCAGACCTACGAAAATGAATAGTTTTTGCTTTTGAAGAATCTGATTTATTCGTTGAAGCTAAGCTTGATGCGTAAGGCAGGGAAGGACATAGGGATTTATATTTCGGTCAGACCTCTGAAAATAAATAGTTTTATCTTTTGAAGAAAGTTATTGGTTTTGAAGAATATAGTTTTATTTTTTGATGCGAAGCTTAATGAGGAAGGCAGGGAAGGACATACAGACTTACCTCTCTGTCAGACCTAGGAGAATAAATAGTGTTAGCTTTTCAAGACTCTGTTTTGTTCTTTGAAGCTAAGATTGATTAGGAAGGCAGGGAAGGGCATAAGAACTTACATTTCGGTCAGACCTATGAAAATGAATAGTTTTAGCTTTTGAAGAATTTGTTTTATTTTTTGAAGCGAAGCTTTATTAGGAAGGCAGGGAAGGACATAGAGAATTATATTTCGGTTAGACCTACGAAAATGAATAGTTTTTGCTTTTGAAGAATCTGATTTATTCGTTGAAGCTAAGCTTGATGAGGAAGGCAGGGAATGACAAAGGGACTTATATTTCGGTCAGACCTTTGAAAATGAATAGTTTTATCTTTTGAAGAATCTATTTAATTCTTTGATGAGAAGCTTGATGAGGAACGCAGGGAAGGACTTAAGAACTTACATTTCGGCCAAACTTATGAAAATAAATAATTTTAGCTTTTGAAGAATCTGTTTTATTATTTGAAGCCAAGCTTTATGAGGAAGGCAGGAAAGAACGTAGGGACTTACATTTCGGTCAGACCTATGAAAATGAATAGTTATAGCTTTTGAAGAATTAGTTGTATTCTCTGAAGCGAACCTTGATGAGGAAGGCAGGGAAGGACATAGGGACTTACATTTCTATCAGACCTATGAAAATGAATAGTTTTAGATTTTAAAGAATCTATTTTATTCTGTGAGACTAAGCTTTATGAAGAAGGCAGGAAAGAACGTAGGGACTTACATTTCGGTCCGTCCTATGAAAATGAAAAGTTATAGCTTTCGAAGAATTAGTTTTATTCTGTGATGCGAAGCTTGATTAAGCGAAGCTTGATGAGGAAGACAGGGAAGGACATAGGGAGTTATATTTTGGTCAGACCTATGAAAATGAATAGTTTTAAATTTTGAAGAATCTATTTTATTCTTTGAAGTGAAGCCTGATGAGAAAGGCAGGGAAGGATATAGGGACTTACATTTCGGACATAAGGACTTATATTTCGGTCAAACCTATGAAAATGAATAGTTTTAGCTTTTGAAGAATCTGTTTTATTCTTTGAAGCCAAGCTTTATGAGGAAGGCAGGGAAGAACGTAGGGACTTACATTTCGGTCAGACCTATGAAAATGAATAGTTATAGCTTTTGAAGAATTAGTTGTATTCTCTGAAGCGAACCTTGATGAGGAAGGCAGGGAAGGACATAGGGACTTACATTTCTATCAGACCTATGAAAATGAATAGTTTTAGATTTTAAAGAATCTGTTTTATTCTGTGAGACTAAGCTTTATGAAGAAGGCAGGAAAGAACGTAGGGACTTACATTTCAGTCCGTCCTATGAAAATGAAAAGTTATAGCTTTTGAAGAATTAGTTTTATTCTTTGAAGCGAAGCTTGATGAGGAAGGCAGAAAAGGACAAAGGAACTTATGTTCTGGCCAGACGTTTGTAAATTAATATTGTTAGCTGTTTAAGAATATATTAGATTCTTTGATGCTAAGCTTGATTAGGAAGGCAGGGAAGGACAGGGGGACTTACATTTCTGTCAGACCTATTTAAATGAATATTGTTAGCCTTTGAAGAATTTGTTTTATTTATTGAAGCGAAGCCTTATGAGGAAGGCAGGGAAGGACATAGAGAATTATATTTCGGTTAGACCTACGAAAATGAATAGTTTTTGCTTTTGAAGAATCTGATTTATTCGTTGAAGCTAAGCTTGATGAGGAAGGCAGGGAAGGACATACAAACTTACATTTCGGTCAGACCTGTGAAAATGAATAGTCTTAGCTTTTGAAGAATCTATTTTATTCTTTGAAGCTAAGCTTGATTAGGAAGGCAGTGAAGGACATAGGGTCCTATATTTCGGTCAGACCAATGAAAATGAATAATTTTAGATTTTGAAGAATCTATTTTATTCTTAGAAGCGAAGCTTGATGAGGAAGACAGGGAAGGAAATAGGGAGTTATATTTTGGTCAGACCTATGAAAATGAATAGTTTTAAATTTTGAAGAATCTATTTTATTCTTTGAAGCGAAGCCTGACGAGGAAGGCAGGGAAGGACATAGGGACTTACATTTCGGTCAGACCTATGAAAATGAATTGTTTTAGCTTTTGAAGAATCTGTTTTATTCTTTGAAGCGAAGCATGATGAGGAACGCAGGGAAGGACATAGGGACTTACATTTTGGTCAGACCTATAAAAATGAATAGTTTTAATATTAAAAGAATCTGTTGTATTCTTTGAAGCTAAGCTTGATGAAGAAGGCAGGAAAGGACACAGGGACTTACATTTCTGTCAGACCTATGAAAATGAATTGTTTTAGCTTTTGGAGAATATTTTTTATTCTTTGAAGCGAAGCTTGATAAGGAAGGTAGGGAAGGACATAGGGATTTACATTTCGGTCAGACCTATGAAAATGAATAGTTTTACCTTTTGAAGAATCTGTTTTATTCTTTGAAGCGAAGCCTGATGAGAAAGGCAGGGAAGGACATAGGGACTTACATTTTGGTCAGAACTATAAAAAAGAATAGTTTTAATATTAATAGGGACTTAAATTTCGTTCAGACCTATGAAAGTATATAGTTTTAGCTTTTGAAGAATCTATTTATTCTTTGAAGATAAGCTTGATTAGGAAGGCAGGGAAGGACATAAGGACTTACATTTTGGTCAAACCTATGAAAATGAATAATTATAGCTTTTGAAGAATCTATTTAATTCTCTGAAGCCAAGCTTGATGAGGAAGGCAGAGAAGGACGTAGGGACTTTCATTTCGGTCAGACCTATGAAACTGAATAGTTATAGCTTTTGAAGAATTAGTTGTATTCTTTGAAGCGAACCTTGATGAGGAAGGCAGGGAAGGACATAGGGACTTACATTTCTATCAGACCTATGAAAATGAATAGTTTTAGATTTTAAAGAATCTGTTTTATTCTTTGAAGCTAAGCTTTATGAAGAAGGCAGGGAAGAACGTAGGGACTTACATTTCGGTCCGTCCTATGAAAATGAAAAGTTATAGCTTTTGAAGAATTAGTTTTATTCTTTGATGCGAAGCTTGATGAGGAAGGCAGGGAAGGACATACGGACTTACATTTCGGTCAGACCTATGTAAATGAATAGTTTTAGCCTTTGAAGAATTTGTTTTATTTTTTGAAGCGAAGCTTTATTAGGAAGGCAGGGAAGGACATAGAGACTTATATTTCGGTCAGACCTATGAAAATGAATAGTTTTAGCTTTTGAAGAATCTGTTTTATTCGTTGAAGCTAAGCTTGATGAGGAAGGCAGGGAAGGACATAGGGACTTTCATTTCGGTAAGACCTATGAGAATGAATAGTTTTAGCTTTTTAAGATTCTGTTTTATTCTTTGATGCGAAGCTTGATTAGGAAGGCAGTGAGGGACATAGGGTCTTACATTTCGGTCAGACCAATGAAAATGAATAATTTTAGTTTTTGAAGAATCTGTTTTATTCTTTGAAGCGAAAATTGATGAGGAAGACAGGGAAGGACATAGAGAGTTACATTTTGGTCAGACCTATGAAAATGAATAGTGTTAGCTTTTGAAGAATCCGTTTTATTCTTAGAAGCTAAGCTTGATGAGGAAGGTAGGGAAGGACATAGGAACTTGCATTTCGGTCAGACCTATGTAAATGAATTGTTTTAGCCTTTGAAGAATGTGTTTTATTCTTTGAAGCGAAGCTTGACGAGGAAGGCAGGGAAGGATATAGGGATATTTCAGTCAGACCTACGAAAATGAATAGTTTTAGCTTTTGAAGAATCTGTTTAATTCTTTGAAGCTAAGCTTGATGAGGAAGGCAGGGAAGGACAAAAAAACTTACGTTTCGGTCAGACCTTTAAAAATGAATGGTTTTAGTTGTTTAAGTATATATTTCTCACTTTGATGCGCAACTAGACTAGGAATGCCAGGAGGGATATATGGCCTTATTCTTCATTAAGACCTACGAAAATGAATAGTTTGAGCTTTTTAAGAATCTATTTTATTATTTGAAGCTAAGCTTGATGAGGAAGGCAGGGAAGGACATAGGGACTTACATTTCGGTCAGACCTATGAAAATGAATAGTTTTATCTTTTGAAGAATTTTTTTTATTCTTTGAAGCGAAGCCTGATGAGAAAGGCAGGGAAGGACATAGGGACTTACATTTCGGTCAGACCTATAAAAATGAATAGTTTTAATATTATAAGAATCTTTTTTATTGTTTGACGCTAAGCTTGATGAAGAAGGCAGGAAAGGACATAGGGACTTACATTTTTGTCAGACCTATGAAAATGAATAGTTTTAGCTGTTGAAGAATCTGTTTTATTTTTTTAAGCGAAGCTTAATGAGGAAAGCAGGGAAGGACATAGGGACTTACATTTCGGTCAGATCAATGAAAATGAATAGTTTTATCTTTTGAAGAATTGTTTTTATTATTTGAAGCGAAGCTTGATGAGGAAGGCAGGAAAGGAAATAGGGACTTACATTTCCGTGAGACCTATAAAAATAAATAGTTTTAGATTTTGAAGAATCTGTTTTATTCTTTGAAGCTAAGCTTGATCAAGAAGGCAGGGAAGGATATAGGGACTTCATTTCGGTCAGACCTATGAAAATAAATAGTATTGACTTTTGAAGAATCTGTTTTATTTTTTGATGCAAAGCTTGATAAGGAAGGTAAGGATGGACATAGGGACTTTTATTTCGGTCTGACCTATGAAAAGGAATAGTGTTAGCTTTTGAAGAATCTGTTTTATTCTTTGAAGCGACACTTGATGAGGAAGGCAGGGAAGGACATTATTATTTGAAGCGAAGCTTGATGAGAAAGGCAAGGAAGGACATAGAGACATAAATTTCGGTCAGATCTATTGAAATGAATAGTGTTAGCTCTTGAAGATTCTATTTTGTTTTTTGAAGTGAACTCTGATGAGGAAGGCAGGGTATTATATAGGGACTTATTTTTCGTTCAGACCTTTGAAAATGCATAGTTTTAGCTTTTGAAGAATCTATTTTATTCTTTGAAGCTAAGCTTGATGAGGAACGCAGGGAAGGACTAAAGGACTTAAATTTCGGTCAAACCTATGAAAATAAATAGTTTTATTTCTGTCAGACCTATAAAAATGAATAGTTTTAGATTTTGAAGTATCTGTTTTATTCTTTGAAGCTAAGCTTTATGAAGAAGGCAGGGAAGAACGTAGGGACTTACATTTCGGTCCGTCCTATGAAAATGAATAGTTATAGATTTTGAAGAATTAGTTTTATTCTTTGATGCGAAGCTTGATGAGGAAGGCAGGGAAGGACAAACGGATTTACATTTCGGTCAGACCTATGTAAATGAATAGTTTTAGCCTTTGAAGAATTTGTTTTATTTTTTGAAGCGAAGCTTTATGAGGAAGGCAGGGAAGGACATAGAGAATTATATTTCGGTCAGACCTACGAAAATGAATAGTTTTTGCTTTTGAAGAATCTGATTTATTCGTTGAAGCTAAGCTTGATGCGGAAGGCAGGGAAGGACATAGGGATTTATATTTCGGTCAGACCTCTGAAAATAAATAGTTTTATCTTTTGTAGAATCTGTTTTATTTTTTGAAGCTATGCTTGATTAGGAAGGCAGGGAAGGGCATAGGGACTTACGTTTCGGTAAGACCTACGAAAATGAATAGTTTTAGCTTTTGAAATATTCGTTTTATTCTTTGAAGTGAAGCTTGATGAGGAAGGCAGGGGAGGACATAGGGACTTATATTTCGGTCAGACCTATGAAAATGAATAGTTTTAGCTTTTGAAGAATTTGTTTTATTTTTTGATTTGAAGCTTGATAAGGAAGGTAGGGATGGACATAGGGACTTGCATTTCGGTCAGACCTATGAAAATGAATAGTGTTAGTTTTTGAAGAATCTGTTTTATTCTTTGAAGCGACACTTGATGAGGAAGGCAGGGAAGGACATTATTATTTGAAGCGAAGCTTGATGAGGAAGGCAGGGAAGGACATATGGACTAACATTTCGGTCAGACCTATGGGAAAGAATAGTTTTAGCTCTTGAATAATCTGTTTTATCCTCTTAAGCAACACTTAATTATGCATACAGGAATAGGCTAAGGGACTTGCGTGCTATTTGTACCAATGAGAAAATATATTAATAAATTTTATATTATTTTATTCATAATCTGAGATTAAGCTTGATGAGGAAGGCCGGGAATGACATAGGGACATATATTCCGGTTAGACCTAGGAAAATAAATAGTTTTAGCTTTTGAAGAATCTGTTTTATTATTTTAAGCCAAGCTTTATGAGGAAGGCAGGGAAGAACGTAGGTACTTACATTTCGGTCAGACCTATGAAAATGAATAGTTTTAGCTTTTGAAGAATTTGTTTTATTTTTTGAAGCTAAGCTTGATGAGGAAGGCAGGGAAGGACATAGGGACTTACATTTCCGTAAGACCTATGAAAATGAATAGTTTTAGCTTTTGAAGAATCGGTTTTATTCTTTGTAGCTAAGCTTGATCAAGAAGGCAGGGAAGGATATAGGGACTTCATTTCGGTCAGACCTATGAAAATAAATAGTATTGACTTTTGAAGAATCTGTTTTATTTTTTGATGCGAAGCTTGATAAGGAAGGTAGGGATGGACATAGGGACTTTTATTTCGGTCAGACCTATGGGAATGAATAGTTTTAGCTATAGGGCTAATAGATATAGGGCCAAGCTTGATCAGGAAGGCAGGGAAGGGCATAGGGACTTACATTTTAGTCAGACCTATGAAAATAATTTGTTATAACTTTTGAATAAAAAGTTATATTCTTTGAAGCGAAGCTTGACGAGGAAGGCAGGGAAGGACATAGGGACTTACATTTCTATCAGACCTATGAAAATGAATAGTTTTAGCTTTTGAAGAATCTGTTTTATTCTGTGAGGCTAAGCTTTATGAAGAAGGCAGGGAAGAACGTCAGGACTTACATTTCGGTCCGTCCTATGAAAATGAATAGTTATAGCTTTTGAAGAATAAGTTTTATTCTTTGATGTGAAGCTTGATGAGGAAGGCAGGGAAGGACCTGGGGACTTATATTTCGGTCAGACCTATGTAAATTAATAGTTTTAGCTTTTGAAGAATCTGTTTGATTCTTTGAAGCTAAGCTTAATGAGGAATGCAGGGAAGGATATAGGGACTTACATTTCTTTAAGACCTATAAAAATGAATAGTTTTAGCTTTTGAAGAATCTTTTTTATTTTTTGAAGCGAATCTTTATGAGGAAGGCAGGGAAGGACGTAGAGAATTATATTTCGGTCAGACCTACGAAAATGATTAGTTTTTGCTTTTGAAGAATCTGATTTATTCGTTGAAGCTAAGCTTGATGAGGAAGGCAGGGAAGGACATAGGGATTTATATTTCGGTCAGACCTCTGAAAATGAATAGTTTTAGATTTTGAAGAACTATTTTATTCTTTGAAGCTTAGCTTGTTGAGAAAGGCAGGGAAGGACATAGGGACTTACATTTCGGTCAGACCTATGAAAATGAATAGTTTTAGCTTTTTAAGGTTCTGTTTTATTCTTTGATGCGAAGCTTGATAAGGAAGGCAGGGAAGGACATACAGACTTACATTTCAGTCAGACCTATGAAAATGAATAGTATTAGCTTTTCAAGAATCTTTTTTATTCTTTGAAGCTAAGCTTGATTAGGAAGGCAGGGAAGGACGTAGGGGCTTACATTTCGGTCAGACCTATGAAAATAAATAATTTTCGTTTTTGAAGTATCTATTTTATTATTTTAAGCGAAGCCTGATGAGGAAGGCAGGGAAGGACATAGGGACTTACATTTCGGTCAGACCTATGAAAATGAATAGTTTTAGCTTTTGAAGAACCTGTTTGATTCTTTGAAGCGAAGCTTGATGAGAAAGGCAGGGAAGGACATAGGGACTTGCATTTCTGTCAGACCTATGAAAATGAATAGTTTTAGCTTTTGAAAAATCTTTTTTATTTTTTGAAGCAAAGATTGATGAGGAAGGCAGGGAAGGACATTTCATTTCTGTCAGACCTATAAAAATGAACAGTTTTAGATTTTGAAGAATCTGTTTTATTCTTTGAAGCTAAGCTTGATGAAGAAGGCAGGGAAGGACATAGGGAATTAGATTTTGGTCAGAACTATAAAAATGAATAGTTTTAATATTATAAGAATCTGTTTTATTCTTTGAAGCTAAGCTTGATGAAGAAGGCAGGAAAGGACATAGGGACTTACATTTTTGTCAGACCTATGAAAATGAATAGTTTTAGCTTTTTGAGAATCTTTTTTATTCTTTGAAGCGAAGCTTGATGAGGTAGGTAGGGAAGGACATAGGGACTTACATTTCGGTCAGACCTATGAAAATGAATAGTTTTAGCTTTTGAAGAATTTGTTTTATTTTTTGAAGATAAGCTTGATGAGGAAGGCAGGAAAGGACATTTCATTTCTGTCAGACCTATAAAAATGAACAGTTTTAGATTTTAAAGAATCTGTTTTATTCTTTGAAGCTAAGCTTTATGAAGAAGGCAGGGAAGAACGTAGTGACTTACATTTCGGTCCGTCCTATGAAAATGAATAGTTATAGCTTTTGAAGAATTAGTTTTATTCTTTGATGCGAAGCTTGATGAGGAAGGCAGGGAAGGATATACGGACTTGTATTTTGGTCAGACCTATGAAAATGAATAGTGTTAGCTTTTGAAGAATCTTTTTTATTATTTGAAGCAAAGCTTAATGAGGAAGGCAGGGATGGACACAAAGACTTGCATTTCGGTCAGACCTATGAAAATGAATAGTTTTAGCCTTTGAAGAATTTGTTTTATTTTTTGAAGCGAAGCTTTATGAGGAAGGCAGGGAAGGACATAGAGAATTATATTTCGGTCAGACCTAGGAAAATGAATAGTTTTTGCTTTTGAAGAATCTGATTTATTCGTTGAAGCTAAGCTTGAGGCGGAAGGCAGGGATGGACATAGGGATTTATATTTCGGTCAGACCTCTGAAAATAAATAGTTTTATCTTTTGAAGAATTTGTTTTATTTTTTGAAGCTATGCTTGATTAGGAAAGCAGGGAAGGACAAAGGGACTTATATTTCTGTCAGACCTATGAAAATGAATTGTTTTAGCTTTTAAAGAATCTGTTTTATCCTTTGAAGCAAAGCTTGATGAGGAAAGCAGTGAAGGGCATAGAGGCCTACGTTTCGTTCAGACCTATAAAAATGAATTGTTTTAGTTTTTGAAGTATCTGTTTTATCCTTTGAAGTGAAGCTTAACGAGGAATGCCGGGAAGGACTTATAGACTTACATTTTGGTAAGACCTACGAAAATGAATAGTATTATCTTTTGAAGAATTTGTTTTATTTTTTGAAGCTAAGCTTGATGAGGAAGGCAGGAAAGGACATTTCATTTCTGTCAGACCTATAAAAATGAACAGTTTTAGATTTTGAAGAATTTGTTTTATTCTTTGAAGCTAAGCTTGATGAAGAAGGCAGGGAAGGATATAGGGACTTACATTTCGGTCAGACCTATGAAAATAAATAGTATTGGCTTTTGAAGAATCTGTTTTATTTTTTGATGCGAAGCTTGATGAGGAAGGTAGGGATGGACATAGGGAATTGCATTTCGGTCAGACCTATTAAAATGAATAGTTTTAGCTTTTAAAGAATCTGTTTCATACTTTGAAGCGACACTTGATGAGAAAGGCAGGGAAGGACATTATTATTTGAAGCAAAGCTTGATGAGGAAGGCAGAGAAGGACAAAGGGACTAACATTTCGGTCAGACCTCTGGGAATGAATAGTTTTAGCTCTTTAAGAATCTGTTTTATTTTTTGAGGCGAAACTTGATGATGAAGGCAGAGAAGTACAAAGGGACTTACATTTCGTTCAGACCTATGAAAATGAATAGTTTTAGCTTTTGAAAAATCTATTTTATTCTTTGAAGCTAGGGTTGCTGAGGAAGGCAGTGAAGGACTTAAGAACTTATATTTCGGTCAGACCTATGAAAATAAATATTTTTCGGTTTTGAAGAATCAGTTGTATTCTTTGAAGCCAAGCTTGATGAGGAATGCAGGTAAGTACGTAGGGACTTACATTTCGGTCAGACCTATGAAAATGAATAGTTATAGCTTTTGAAGAATTAGTTATATTCTTTGAAGCGAAGCTTGATGAGGAAGGCAGGGAAGGACATAGGGACTTACATTTCTATCAGACCTATGAAAATGAATAGTTTTAGATTTTAAAGAATCTGTTTTATTCTTTGAAGCTAAGCTTTATGAAGAAGGCAGGGAAGAACTTAGGGACTTACATTTCGGTCAGTCCTATGAAAATGAATAGTTATTGCTTTTGAAGAATTAGTTTTATTCTTTGAAGCGAAGATTAATTAAGGAAGCAGGGAAGGACTAACGAACTTACATTTCGGTAGATTTATGAAAATAAATAGTTTTAGCATTTGAAGAATCTATTTAATTATTTGAAGTTATACCTGACGAAGATGGCAAGGAAAGACATAGGAACTTACATTTCTGTCAGACCTATGAAAATGAATAGTTTTAGCTTTTGAAGAATCTGTTTTATTTTTTGAAGCGAAGCTTGATGAGGAAGGCAGGGAAGGACATAGGGACTTACATTTCGGTCAGACCTACGAAAATGAATAGTTTTTGCTTTTGAAGAATCTGATTTATTCGTTGAAGCTAAGCTTGATGAGTAAGGCAGGGAAGGACATAGGGATTTATATTTCGGTCAGACCTCTGAAAATAAATAGTTTTATCTTTTGTAGAATCTTTTTCATTCTTTGAAGATAAGCTTTATGAGGAAGGCAGGGAAGGACCTAGGGACTTACATTTTTGTCAGACCTATGAAAATGAATAGTTTTATCTTTTGAAGAATCTGTTTCATTATTTGAAGCTAAGCTTGATTAGGAAGGCAGGGAAGGACAGAGGGACTTATATTTATGTCAGACCTATGATAATAAATAGTTTTAGCTTTTGAAGAATCTGTTGTATTCTTTGAAGCAAAACCTAATGAGGAAGGCAGGGAAGGACAAAAGGACTTTCGTTTCGGTCACACCACTGAGAATGAATAGTATTAGCTTTTCAAGTATTTATTTTATTTTTGAAGCGAAGCTTGATGAGGAAGGACATTGGGACTTATATTTCGGTCAGACCTACAAAAATGAATAGTTTTAGCTTTTGAAGAATCTATTTTATTCTTAGAAGCGAAGCTTGATGAGGAAGGCAGGGGAAGGATATAGGGACTAACATTTCGGTCAGACCTTTGAAAATGAATAGTTTTAGCTTTTGAAGAATCTATTTTATTCTTTGAAGCGAAGCTTGATGAGGAAGGCAGGGAAGGACATAGGGTCTTACTTTTCGGTCAGACCTATGAAAATGAATAGTTTTAGCTTTTGAAGAATCTGTTTTATTCTTTGAAGCTAGGAAAGCAGTAAAATGAATAGCTTTCACGATTTTAGGTCTGTTTTTCTTACACAAAGATCAAAATAATGCTTCATTTCTTTTACCATTACACAAAAGTCATAATAAAGCTTTGCTGTTTTTACAATTTAGTCAGGTTATGATGGCTTTCTCACAGCACGAAGCCTGATGAGGAAGGCAGGGAAGGACATAGGGACTTACTTTTCGGTCAGACCCAGCCTTCCTCATCAAGCTTCGCGCTGTGAGAAAGCCATCATCACCAGACTAAATTGTACAAATAGCAAAGCTTTATTATGGCTTTTGTGTAATGGCTTCACTGCCCCAAAAATGACTTATACTTTAGAGGGCTCATTTGATTGCCCTCTCTGAAGGGCAATTAATTAATGTCGAGCTGCAGTGTAGGAAAACAATGAGGTTGACTGAGATCTAAATAAAACTCCGAATATATATATTGCTATGTCTAATTTCAGAAGTCCTGGCTTCACTGCCCCAAAAATGACTTCTGCAGAAGAATGTTATTCTATTGCTCGTTGAGACATACAGCAATGTTTCAATTTAACTTAGCTATGGGCCCATAGAAACAGCCCATGTATCGTGTTTAAATTTGATGTTAACTACCTTATAAGCATGCTCGGAAGACAAAAATCAAGAGAGGATAGGAAGGTAAGAAGAGAACTGGAGAAAGATTGGAGAGAAAGAGCTCTAGATAGAGAGAGAAAAAAAATATAACTGTATATAAAGTTCCACAGAAAACTTAGTGCCTACTTCTGGCTATACACAGAAAGCCTGATAATTAAAACGGAAAAAAATACAGCAGAAGATCATTTATTTATACACCATCATCCCACAGCTTAGTATAATATACTTGATATTAAATCTAGTGTATTAGGAAATAAAAGTACGTGACTAGTAATTTAAAATAGGTCCATTCCACTCAGAACAACAATGTAGAATCTATGTATAAACTATGGTTGCAAGGTTTGTACAAAGTGGGCTAGTGATCTTATTTCCTCAACGAATGATATTCACCGCCTTACTACATTATTTGTTCTTAAATTCTAAGGTTTTTAGGAAGAAATTTGTTAAGCTTAGGTGACACAGTCAACGAAACACTGGACATATTTTTTGACAAAAAAGCCTTCTTCAACAGAAACTTTTTTAGAAACTTTATCATTTTCGTCGAAAGATCAATAAAACATGAGACATTCTTGTTATGCACAGTATATTCCCTTATTAAAAAGTCCATTACCCGACCATCAATTTTTCTTTACAGAAGTCTTTTACTCTTTAAATGGTGAAACAAGCATTAATTATGTAGAAAACCGTAAACAAGTAATAATTAAATGGAATACAAGCTAAGGTCTCTCCCTGCTGGGCCCTTCCAGTCTTCCTGCCCTCCCCTTACTAAGTCAATCACGGTCACCATATTGCTAAATTTGTCCAATGAATTGTAACCAAATACAAATGAGAAAACTAACCACGTGAATATATAAACCATTGTAATAAATTCAAATATTAAAATAAAATTGAAGTTAATGTTTTCATCGAGCTTGTACTTTTTTTATCTTGCAGTTTCCAAAGCATGTACCAAAATTTGCGGTTAATGGAAATATGAAAAGAAAAGTAATTAAAGCTCTGTAAAGTTAATAGAAAAACTTCTTTTTTCCCAACAAAAGACTACATCTTCAAGTAAAATTACATATAAAATGCTGCGATTATTCTGAGCGAAATAGGCCCCATAACTGTACAAAACAGGAATGCAGAATAACCCCCAGCATACTATTTTTCTGACTGCCTCAGAAAAAGGGATTATACCCTATACAGAAACAATCTCACTAAAAACATGACAAATACAATCAATCACTTGCTGATACTAGTTTTGACAGCAGGATTTCTCACACCGTTATTGTAGCTGTTTAACTAGCACAAAATAAATGTATATTCTTACACAAAAAGAACTGTGGAAATCAACCGGCGGGATGTGATTTTTTTTGTTGACCACTTGTTGACCGAATGACATTTGTAACTCACCCTCATAAATCCAACTCGCTTGATCAATGATTCTTATTTGCTTCTCAAGGTACTTGGCCATTTCCATTTTTTTCCATAGTTCCTGTCTCACTTACAAAATAATTTGAAAGTGGAGATCTTAAGGTAAATATCCGTTTTTTCACATCTTGGAAGAATGAAAAACCTGCCTCGTACTAACGACCACGCGTTCACAATAGTCAAGAAAACCCAATGCATTTTTTCTCTATTTTCAGCTCTTTGTAAAATTTACGTCAGGTAAAATGACGCCTTTTTGAAATAGCGCTGCCGATACATTTACACAGCAATAGCTTTACAGGGAGGATCAGAGATATTATTAAAGAAGGAACGGATCTCATACTCAAAAATACATTCATTTTTGGTGCAAATATTTAAATTTAGAAAAATGGAACAGCGTTTTCACAAATGTTTTTGAGACGAGGGAAGGGGGAAGCAAGACCAATCCTAAAATGAGAGATTGTCACCCTATCACATCCTGCCGTTTAAAGGCATACATGCTCGAGCTGCCATACTTCCAAAAAAAAATCTTGTATTACAGATAGAATTGGAAAAGATCCATAAAAAATTAATTCAAATACTAGGGATACACTTTCTAGAAAAAAAACTATTTGGCTGGGAAGGGTAGAGAGGGTGGAGCAGGTCATGGCCTCAGAAAATTCCATTTGTGAAAGTTTGTTCCTTTTCTAAAACATTCTCAACGTTTTCTGAAAACCTTGGAAATGTTTGCCTCCATTGGTGTTTCCCCTATTAAGCAGTAACCTACACTAAAAAAACACTAATAGGTTAGGACTTAATTTGTCCCCCTATCACCCCATTAGAGCTATATATTAATAATAATAAAAAAGTTATACTTAGCATATCAGTCTGAACCCACCACACTTTCAAGCGCTAGAGACATCATAAAAAAAAAAACAAGAAAAAGAAGAAACTATTGTCAGTTGCACTCACAGAGAAGGCAGTAATATGTGCACTATGTACAAAAAGGCATGGGGTATATTCTGGCCGTCCAAAATCAAAACACATTGCCCTCCGCATGTTTTATATGCATTCAATGTCTTTGATTTAGAAGAAAGATTGTTTCCGAGTCATCAGAATTATATCTAGCAATTTTAAGAAGCAGTAAACAACACGAAGAGAATAAAACACCAAAATTTGTACAATTTTCTACTTTTATTTAATATTTTAACAAGGCTTTACTGCCCAAAAAGAAAGGAAGAGAATAAATCCGATAATCAATTGAACCAACCGACATGAAAAAAATACTGACATAAAACAGTAAAGACAAAAGAAAGTTAAAAAAAACTAAATTATTCCATAGGCTTAACTAGGAGAGACAATTGGGGGTAGGGGGTCATAAATGCTGAGTAAATGGGGAGGAGTTAGGAATTTTAACAGCAATGAAATCTGAAGGAAAATCTGACATTATGACACATTTCTTGTTCTCACTCTTTACATAAAAATTTTCTTCTCGTCATAACAGATTTATTTTCTGCTTTAAGGTCATAGGCTCATTTGTATCTAATACATTCTGGGCCAAGTTATGCTTGCCGAACGTACAGCGTTGTGTTCTGGGATAAAATTTTCATTGTCAGTAAAAAAAAAAATTCTAATCAATTTCTTTCCGGGATATTTATTATTATAGAGGATCAGTATATACAAAATAATTATAAAATTACAAAAAAAAATTTTAAATAATTTTATTCCTTTTTTAGTCCTGTTGGGATTGCAACTCTCATTCCTAGTTATGTCTATGGCCAATGCAAGAAACAACTACAATCAAAAATACACAATGATAACTGGACACACTGATTGACAGATGACTCGAAAACAGTTAGTGTATGATTTGGCTGGAAAGATCACATATGGTAATTTCAGAAAGACTGGTAAAACGTTCTCAAACTTGTAAAAACAGTTATAGATAAACGGTGTAGCGTTTACACTGCAACGACGGGATATTAAAGTTTAAATGCGATGTGTAATAGAGACAGGTGGATTTTGCACCAAAGGCAAAGTTGTACCCTGCACGCATAATTGCACTCTGAAGGCTAGTGGCTGTAACAAAATTTTTACTTAAGAATGAGCAGATTTTAATACCGTTTAGTTTTGAAAGTTCTTTTCATAAATATTTTTTTTTTTAATGCATCCGCTGTAGCCCAAACTTCACAGATAAATTCTAAATAGCTTGCTTCACTTATTAATCTTTGACTCGCTTTCCCGATAAACTCAAAATGGGGACGCTTTCTGTTTGTGTTCTTAAATAGTTTAATAAATCGTTTTACAAGTACTGCAATGACAGCGAAAATGCTAGAAATTTTCCAAAATTCCCTCCCACCTCCTGCTTATGGAGATATTACTAAGCAAAAAATAGAACGTTTTTTCTACTCGCAATCAAGGAACTATAGAACTAAAAATTTACTGGGACAAAAATTACTCGATCCAACATGAGTTGAGCAATATCTGACCAGCTCTAAAGAAAACCTTTTATCTGAAAAACCACAGATGATATTAGTATGATAAGCATGAATATCGTTTACACGAATGCAAAGTAAGAAAGGTGATTTATATTTTTAACTTCAGAAAAAAGAAAGTCCATGTTAACGTTTTCCAGGCCAAGAAACTGTTTTTACAGGTTGAAAGACCGCTTTCCTGATCCGTCTGACTTACCATTACATTAGCCTTATGAAAACTGCAGACATAAGAACACCAACTATAATACACTACGAAGATTAATTTGTACTCAAAATTACAGGTAATTACAGAAATATGGATTTTTACACACCCGTTTCCCAGATTTTCTCTAATGCTTCAATTACAAAAAGAGACTTAGTATGCAGAGCAAATAATTTATTACCAAGGATGAGATTGCAATCATTTCAAAAGAACTGGCCATCTCAGTTTGAGAAAGCTAAAGTTTTGACGAGGGCTGCTGTCAGAACTTTTAAAATCTTTCAGGGCATACTCCATTGGCAAAATCGTGACATAAAAACTTGGAATTGCATCCTCTATTTCTTCTTCATCCTTGTCATATTATTCAGAAAACATCTTAAAAAGTTTTTAGGTTGATTGAAGTTACACAAATTTAAGATTCGGCTATACTCCTTCAAAACCTAGTGTCCACGCAAAATTCGATTTTGAATAAGGGATGGACTTCCCTTAATTTCGGCATCGCAAAAAATCATGACATCGAAACTTGGAATTGCATCAGCTTTTTTTCTCCATCCTTATCATACATTCGTATTACGTCTTTAAAAATATATGAAAGTTTTTAGGCTAATTGAAGTTACACAAGCTTAAAATTCGGGTGCTAAAACCTAGTGTCCACGCAAAATTCGATTTTGAGTAAGGGATGGACATCCCTTAATTTCGGAACGGCGAGTCTAACGGCACAGTCAAAAATTTTCTGTCTAGTGTGCTTTGTGAGATACAACCTCGTAAATAAAGGGAGTTTTTTTTTTTTTTTTTTTTTTTTTAAGGCAAGGCCTAGTAAAGGTATACTAGAACGGGTGAACCCAGTATCCAAGTCTAGCAAATAATGGTTGGAAAAAACAGAACAAAATAGACTTTGGAAAACCTATTCATGAAATTCTGAGGCTTTATTTCTCCCATTCCAAAAATGGAAAAATCGCATTTCTACGATTTTCACGAAAACTTGTAAAATGCAGACACTAAGCTTTGGCATAAGAAAGATCTTAACTTTTCGGACTTTTGAAATGCTGTCATCAGAAAAACAATATATAAATAGTCCTTACTATAATAAAGAAATTGTTGTTAGAGATATTTCATGGTTAAAGATTATTTAGACAAGGAAAATTAAATACGGCGTTCTAATCTCATTTTACTAATAAGCCTAGAAGAAAAAAATAGAAAAAAAGTATTTTCACCATATTATAAATTTTTTCTAATTATAGAAAATTATACATATATATGAAAAATAAGAAAAGGGATATATTGCTGCACACTTAGCTTTATTTGAAATTCGTTGTTGACATGCTTCCGATCAAGTTAAATCCCTCGTAGCATAAAAAATTTATTTTCTTCAAGAAGAAAACAAAGGAGCTTGACTGGTGTAATTTAATAGGTGTTACTGTATATGACATGTTTTTGATACAGACTCATAACCAAGTCGCTTAAACTCAACACGTTCAATCATTTGTGCTAAACACTTTTCTCTATCTATCATTTTATTCTCAAAATGCTTCAATTACCAGATCTCCCAAAATGCATTACATCTCGTTTTCTCGCTTGAAGAGTAATGAGGGATAAGAGTTTTGGCATGGAGGTTGTTTGCATTGTACCCTGAAAGCCTAAAACAATGAACTCGATTATTGCTGCTGTTAACTTTCTCGAAATTTAAAAAAGTGTCATGGACTAGTTCCATAGTCTAGTTCTTCAAGATAGGGTCTACATGGTAATCCATGGCTTTCAATTTGTCCCCGTTTTTTGTTTTTTATATTTCCTTACATCTTAGCACATTTATTACTATCTGTTTTTGGATTCTTTTGTTTTAGCTGTAATTTGTAATCACTTATCCAACTAGATCTTGTTACTCTCCAAATTTTATTTCCTTTTATCTGCATGACATTACATTGCTTACAAATTTTTTAATATCTCGTTATTCAATTATATCTCCTCTTCTCACTTGAAAAATAATGAGATTGGAGCCTTTGGGATTAAAACCGATTTAATTGTACCATAATTTCTTTTCACCCTGATCGCTTTCAATTTTAAACAATTTTAAATTATTTTCACTGCAGCCTGAAAAACTAAGAAAACATAGTTATAAAAAAAAAAAAATTGCCGTTAATAGGGAGTCAAAAAGCCCGATACATATTTTCAATTTTTGGGCTTTGTTACGTTGCACAACGCATTTTGAATTGCTACACTTCTAGTATGAAACCAAACAGGACTTAAGAAAGCAAAACACGCCAAAAATGTACTTCGAATCCGGATGCTACACAATTAGGGAATCATAAACCTGCTCTGATTGAAAATTTACTTTCAGAGCATTACAATAACAGCAGCAATAGCTTGTATAGTAAATTAATCGGTATTGATTTAAAAAAAAATTTGCCTAAAAATGAGGGGTCGTCTTTTCCAAGCGCTTCATCAAGAGGAGAAATTATCCTCCTACATTAAGTTTTAATACATATTTCAGCTAGTACTTTTAATATCTTAGGATGTTGCAAAGAAGGCCATCGTCCAAATGAAGCAAGAACCGTCAGCTCGTCAAATATTGTTTTTGCTAGCAAAAGGCAGACAATTTCAATATGTTCTATTACGGTATCTATATTTTAAGACTTGGCTTGGTTCACAACATTACTGGGCCCACCAATCCGCTATACAGCAACGAAACTATCCTAACTCTAAAATCAGTTTTTTTCTGGAGATTTGAAGTTCCAAAATAACGATTTTGATTAAAAAATCAATTTCAACTAATGATTTCTCGTTCCCCAGTTTATTTTTCCATTTTGAAAAATCATGGAATAGTTTTAATCCAAGCCTATCTGGAGGCAAGATAGTTTCCTTCATACTGAATCAAGGCTTTATATTAAGACAGCAAATATTCATCTCTTCTTTTTTTTCTATGTAGGAGTTATACTGCAAGTATTTTGTTTCAATTTGTCAAAAGCTTCAATTTTGTTAGCTATGGCCCTTCGATAAAACGTACCAAGTTTTCTCATAAATTTGTGCGTCTTACTTTGTACACATATCGTTAAAATGTGACAGGCTTTTGACAGGATATATCTAGGCTCACATATACACACCGATGCCTAGGTACCAACGGTGATGCACTCATTTGGTTCACAAGTTTTACCTCAGGCAAAACTTCGCTTTACCTAGTTACTTCTTCACTTTGGTACTGAGTATCTTAAACGAAGGATAAGCACAGTCATACTTGTATAGAATAAAAATGACTTTACAACATTACTTAGAAAAAAAAACTAACGAAAATAGCACTTGACCTCAATTAGCCATCCCTAATAAATGGTTTGGGGAAGGTAGGCTTACTTTCGAAATCATCGTAACATTTATGATGTACAAAACTCATGAAATATGAGTAAATCTATAGTTTAAGTAACTTGTTCAATTTAAATTTCAAAAGGTATTTTTTTCATAGCTCCTAAAACCAGTAAAGTTGCGCAAGGCAATTTTACAACCGGTCAGTATCTCTTTATCATTAATAATCAATATTAGTACCCTGGCCTGTTTAGGCTCCACCTTCAACTCTTTTTCAGGAAAATTAGACCAAATAACATCAAAACCAATGGCTAAGGATTGTGTGGTTTGGTGGCACAATGCTTAAGACCTAAAGAAGGCAAACACGGAGACGGCTTTAATTGAAAAACCAAGTGATCAAAAGAGAATAAAGATTCACAACTATTCTAAAACTTAATAATTTAGTTAAACGTAGTAACGTAAATATGAAACTTTGTTTTAATCAAATTCTAAATTTTTTAGTTCAAGCCTTTATGCCCAAGAATCACATCCGGCAATATTTATTTCGGATATGAAAATTCCCCAAAAACCGCAAAAAAAAACAGGTGATGCATATGAAAATAATAGTGATTTATTGGGGGAATTATAAAAATTCGAGGGTGTATACCAACGATGCAAAAAAAAGACCAGTTTTATTATCGAAAAAACGTTAAAGGAGGATTTTCCTGTAGTCTACCCCCAGCCCATACACTCTCGACTCCGAACTGATCTGGATATGATCACGGGTTAAGAAATAAATATACTTCCCGTTGAACACGAACAGATTCTGACATACTATGGTTACTTAAAAAAAAACAATACTAAAAATGTGAAAAAAAACTACCCTGCTTTGAAGTGTAACAAATACAATCAGTAGACGTAAATTCATACATAAAAATTAGACTACACTACCAATTAAACGTATTGGTGTTTTAAAATAAAACAACTCACAAAATCTCCGTAGTCCCATCCCACCTACACCAGCTTCAATATCTTTATCATCGAAAATATTCCTTTTCTTGCAGCTTAGACATCTGATTAATTCATCAAAATGTATATCATGTTCCAGTTAATACTGATTTTCAATCTTCATGTTTTAAAAAAATGAAACAGTGACAAACACTTTCAAGACAAGATGAGTCTCAATTAGCACGTTTATGTCTCTACTACTTGAGAGACAAGCAACTTTTTCCAATATTCCAGAAAAGAATTTTGTGAAGTGGAAAAACGCTTAAATGACACTTAGTTACTATAAAAGGTTCTATTGGCTTTTCATTCACGTTTTAAATAAGAAAAGACAAAGCGATTCTGCGCTAAAACTTAAATTAAAATGTATAAAAACTTTGCACCTCCTATTTTTTGCCCTTTTTCAAGGAAGTACCTCTTCGAATTTGATCCAATAGCGTTTCGCGGCACGAGGACGGATCTGGCACCACTCTGGAATTTATATAATTACGAACACGTGACGCGAGATCATGGCTTCTTTGGGCATATTCATTGTCACACGGGCGGATTTCATTAACCGGATTAAAGTCAATTGGCACCGGTTTGGACAGAATCTCCATTTGAATCGGTTTAGGTTTAGAGAAGCCATCTGCTTGGCTCAACTGTTGCTGAAGCTTAGAATTGAGGGACTCAAGGAAGCTAGTTTTAGCTAATAAACTACTTGACTTATTCACAACTAAAGAATCTGGATCACTCGGATCTGGCCTGTTCATGAGCCAATTCCCATCTTTGACTCGGGGTGGCTCAACCAATGTGCTTTTTCGTTGTACTTTTGGACTCCCTTCATTTCTTCCATGACTTTGACTACGTGCATGATTTACTTGAACACTGTTCCGAGCACGGCGTATGACGTTAGATGTCTCAGAATTCTTCAGTCTAACAGAATGAGATCGACGCATCATATTTGGACTGACTGGCTGGTGATTCACTACAGTGAGAGATTTGATACACTCAGCCACAGAAAGGGTGCGCTGTATCTCACCATCCATTAGAAACTCAGGGGGCGGTGGCGGTAATGTTGAACAGTCCACCTTTAAAAGCAGAACAATTTTAGCTGTTAAAGATCAGATAATAAAAATAAGAGAAAAACAATAATTCAATGACTGGCATACTTAATATCAACGGAAAAAGTACGGGAAACTGACCAGAGAGGAATGTTTGGGACTTTGACAAGGGTGTAGTAGCAATTAAAATTATTAGCACCACTGGCAGTACAATGTTACCAAACCCAACTAGTAAAGTTAAAAACAGACTTAAATTAACTTATAAAATCTGGATTTCATCTCAAGACCTATATTTATTTGATCAAACTTAAAAATTGATCAAAGTAGACGGATTCTTTAGCTTTTCAGTTATTTTACAGTGATGAAAAAAGCCACTCACTCATTGTTCCCTTACGACAAAAGTGAGTCTCTTATCTTCCGCCTTACATAAGGCAACGAAAAGAAACTACAAAATAAAGGGAACAAATATTTTCATTTTGGGTTTTAATAATTTTTCGGTTTGGCAGGGTAACATTAGATGGCGTTGGATTTTCTTCTGGAACCGGAACTTGAGTTTCCTTTTTTATCAGTTTCCTTCCTGTACTCTTTGAACGAAGATTCATCAGAGAAAAATAATTTAGCTGTTACCCTTATAAATGCTATCATAGAGAATCATGAGGATATTCCCAGAACTACTTTTACAGTGAACAAGTAGATAATTGACGCTGCATTACTAGAGCTTTCTTTCCTCAGAAAAGAGCCGTATATATTTCTTGTTTATAAACTTCTTTATTTATTATTTTGATTAGTATGATCATTGGTACCAAATGCATTTGGATAATTACATCTTTTAAATTTTATGATACTTCTAGATATTCCTGGGCAATAGATTCTATTTGTTTTTAGACGTGTTTAAGCCCAGTAGTCTTAAACTTGTTTTAAGATTTGACATTTTTCAAAATTCAATTTGAGAAATTTTGACCTCAGTCATCGCTTGCTGCAAACCCAAGGAGTCAAACTAAAAAATTACCAACATTTACTAGCTCTATTGGCTGTAATTTTAAAATTATTTAAAGCACCGAGGTTATAGATATAAAAACGTTTCTTTGCCTTCTGGGCCCATTTGAGGTCTATTCAAGCCGAAAAACCATGATTTTATAAAAAAAATTCTTATTGCGTCAAAATTGTGAAATTGTTAAGGCAGGAACACATTTTCGTCATTGTTGCCGCGTTTAACTGCCAAAACAAATATTAGAAAATTTAACCTTCAAAGGAAAGCTACATTCTTAAGCTGTTTGGTACCATATACTTTTAGCTTATTTTTTGCTGATTCTTCATCAACGATCCAGTTTCAACATCTGTCATTCGCTACTACCCAAAAACTACAAAACTGCATATGAAGGTTTTTTAACTAAAAATTAAACTCCCCGTTTTCTATTTTTTTTTTTTTTTTTTTTAGATACATGTGGTTGCATAAGTTCCCATTTAACCAAGTCAAACATTTAATTTCCACTGTCCTTGGCACTTTTATATTAAATGTTTACATAAACACCCAAGAGGGGTTTTTCGCCCCCATAGTTTTCGACTATTAAACAAGTTCATGACATTGTACTAATAATAAATACCATTATAAAATTGTTGGACGGCGCATTCATTGGGCCCCTATTGATGCTGTACCAAAAAGAAATGAGGTGTACCAACGATCAATAAACATTGAGAGTCCTTTCCCTAATGCCCGATTTAAGTAAGACTAACTTTTTGTTTAAGTGCTGATTTAAGCTTGTATGTTTTTAAGCTTGTTTGTTTTTATGTGTTTTTTTATATACATTTTTGTGTTGTTTTTTTTCTACTTCATCAATTATGTCTTTGTGTATCATGATGGGTACTAAAGCACCACATGCATACATAAAAATTTAAGAAACAGTTTTTAAAGTTATTTCCTGTGATGTTTTCTTTACATTGCGTAAGACCGTTTCTACGCATAATTCATGTCATATTTATTATATTGTACACATATTTCAAAATAAAAATAAAAAAAGCCAAATATTAAAAAAAGCAGAAAAAAAATATGAAGGTGGGACTTCGTTTAAGATGGAATAGATTGCAGAAAAATTTAAAGACAAGTAGCCTATAAAGCGTGGTCGCCTATTTTTAATATTGATCTAGAGATTACTATGTAAGTATAGTAAAAATAGAAGACCGTGCAAAAAACAAAGCTCAGACGTCAGTATAGTTGATAATATATTCACACATAAGGAAGACGTAAATAAAAAACTAAAAAATACTACCCATTCATAGAGTTCGCGAATTTTACCTTACAGGACGGCAAAACCGTGAAAAATATCTTTCAAGATTTAATTGCGTCAACGAATTTGTTTCTCCTAAATATTCATCACATAGAACATTATTGAGTGGATAACGTACGTTCTATAGCCAATACTGTTATTGTGAATGGATTGCTGAGTACCACATAAGGTTAAACCTTTACTACTCCATTCATTTCTTGACAATCCAACTAAAATCACTTACATGACCTGACGAATAATATGGGTCTAGTATTTGTGGGAACTTGAGTGTACGGAAGAAGTAAATAAACATTACCAGCGCACATCACTGTTTATATTTACAATTATAAAATGACAACAGAATACACACAGCTAATAATACCATGTAAAAAAAAAAAAAAAAAAAAAAAAAAAAAAAAAAAAATCAATACGCCACTTTTCCCAAACAAGAATTTGCTTACTTTCTGCTCAGTTTTGAACATTGATTTCAAGTAGTTATGCTAAGTAAGCTGGTTTAATTTTTACTGAGATTCAACACTTTTTTGGTAGATGACCCTCCGCAACATCAATTAATCTAATCTATTTTGCAGCAGCTTTCTTTTCTTCCTTGTACAAATAGTTGGAATTTATAGCTTTTAGCGCTAAAATTGAATTTAATGTATCCTGCGGTACTGAAAGAATCTTTCCTGTACGAGAAAGTGGACAGTGTCTGCTGGATACTAATAACAGCAAAAAGAAAATAAAATGTTATAGTTTTTTTTGTTCTCTTTTAAAATCCTTGTCACGGAATGACTTTTTGAATTATACACAGTTGAAACATCATTTAAAAAAGGTGCTTTGATGTTAAGTTAGAGCCATCTCACCTATTATTTTATGTTTTTCTTTACGAATATTCTTTTTTTCTTCTAGTAATTAGCGGTTACTGACCTCAGAGACAAAGTCACCAGGGGGCGGAGGGAGAGGCAAATCTTCAATATGAGCACTAGCTGTCGGACTCCCTTCAATACTGTCTAATAATGACGAAGAAATTGAGGTGGAACGAGCCGGTGGTGGAGGCTTCACGCTGTTTGACCGTCTAACAACGCTTCGATAGATATCATTACCTGAAAATGATATAAAATAAAAAACTAATATAATTAAACTATATATATATATAACATAATATATATAGTATAATATAATACATACAATATATGTAATACAATATATTTATCTATATATATATATATATATATATATATATATATATATATATATATATATATATATATATATATATATATATATATATATATATATATATATATATATATATATATATCATCATCACTAATATCACTAATAAAACTAATAAAAACTAATAAAAATTAACTAGCAATGTACTTCAATTCTATAGCTGTCGTAATTATGTTTGGCACTGTTTCTTAATTTAGGCTAGTTTGGTTGTACTACTAACACATAAACTAGGTTGTCATTTTAATTTACTGTTCTTGCATTTTTTTGAGAAGTTTTGAATTTTTTAAAAAGTTTTAGATTCCTAGGAACCCACTTAAGGGGCTCATGATGGCACATAATTCTACCCTACGCGTCAATCAACCTGTATTGTTCTTGCACGGGAGATTGGCGCATAATTTTCAGTTTTGTATATAGGCACAAAAGTTTAAATAATGCTGTGTCTTTCGACCTATATTTCTAGGTCAATTATTGAAACAAAAGGTCAAATTAACATCACAGCTGATCAGAAATAATTAATTACGAAACGAAATGTAATCATGACACTGTTCTATGATATGCTGAACCAATCATTATCGGAAATCCAGAGAGAAAGTTGGTGGTCCTCTCGGAGTCTTGTTAGATCAACATTTTACTTAATGTAGTTTTCTCTTTGGAACAATAGGTTAAATCATTCAAACACAATGGTTACTCAAAAACATTGTACAACCGAAACCAAAAAAAGAAGAATTTTGAACAAAAAGACACAATCAAGAACATATTCTGAAGTTTTTGAAAATATCAGGAACAGTGTATGTTCTGTATCCAAGTCATTATGCATGGACTTTTTTTTATTGATGTTAATAATGGACCGCTTCAGTGTTTTTGGTTTGTTATCAATTATCACCACCTACAGTAAAATAGACAAAATTAGTTTTATGCACAAGAATTAGATAAAACGAGCGAAACATCATAATCAGTTGATTTTATTATTTTTTGCGGGGGAGGGGGTTACATAAAATGGGTAAGAAAAAGTAGAAAGAAAGTGTGTATGTAAATGCAGAAATATCAGACATATGTTTCTAATGTTCGCTGTCAGATGTTTTTTACGGTTCTCAGTTACAATTATGAAAGAAAATGCTACTACAATAATTAACAAATAGAAGAAGCGTCTGAACGCGTGTTTGGATTTTAGCTTGATTCACGTATCATCGGCCTGTTTCCGAGCAAAGAATGGGCCTATAACTTTTTAACTCAAGATTTAAAAAGAAAATATAAATTTCTGATGCAATTTGAAACAAAATCAGACATATATATAAATTATGATTACAATAATAATGTTAATAATGATAACAAGAAGATAGCAGCAAAACGTTTGTCAAGTCGACAAGACTTAAACAGAGGCACAATGCTCTCACTTTGATTATCTGCAGGGTGAAACAACTAGGGCTGTTATGAATTAAACGGCTTTATTCGGCTACATTAATCCAATACAATCCACTGTTGCCACGTTAAACAGTAAAAGTTTAATAAACAAATCTACTTAGTTAAATCTGACAAGGCTTTTCACTTGTAAAAATTCAAACATTCAAATGTTGATTCCCAAAGACAACTACACCTTCAAAGGAAATCCACGCCTTCTTAATACGTTTGGTACCATATGCTTTTAGCTTATTTGTAGCTGATTTTTTACCTAGATTTTTTTTTTCAATTTGGCACCACTACTACCAAAACTGCATAACTACCTAAGGAGGTCCTTATCATCAATTCATGAAAACTCAGGGTGGGGGGGGGTCAATTTTGTTGTTTTTTTTAACTATTCAAAGAAAATAAAAAAGAAGCATTTTTCAATGAAAATCCCCCGAAAAAGATATTTTCCAAAATCTATGGAATTGATGCCACTGACAGTAATTTTTTTTTCATTAAGAATTCAATTCCATATTTTTAGATGTATATGGTTGTATGAAATTCTACTTGGCCAATTAAAACAATAAAATTTTATATTCACTGACCTCGGTACTTCCAACAAGCAATGCGCATTGAATTATTAACAATATTGAACAATATTCCTGTTTTAACGAAATTTCTCAGCAACACCCAAGAAAGCAATGTTGAATGCAATCTTTGTTGAATGCATACAAGGAACATTATCAAGTTTTGTTGTTGTTTCATTTTTGTTGGAGGGGTGGGAGAGGGAGGCGAGAGAAGATATTTATTTGTTTTTGGGTTGGGTTATATTAGGGTCCGAGGAAACAAAAGATAATAAAAGAAAATATTATTTTTTTATTTTTTAAGTGTTTTTCTTTTTTTTTCGGGTTTTTTTCCGGCATGCAGTAATGCATTGGATTGTGTTTTTAAATGAGAAGTTTGTTTATCTATTTATTGTAACCCGTTTGTAAATATATATAAAAAAAAAAAAAGTTGTTCGACAACCAACTGGTATAAAACTTCACTTTACACCCCATTGCGGTAGAAAACTTCAATGGGGTCTCAGCGCAAGAAAACTTCCCTAACTCTATTTTAACGTCCCTCACTAATATTAGAGTTAAATTCAATTAAATTATTGGTAAATTAAATAAAAATAAAATATAATAATTTATTCGATTTTAATTATTCGGGTTTCCTTTTATCTGAAGTGTCCAAGTTAAAACTAAGCACATAATAATTGTTTTGTTAATACCCAAAAGTTGCGCCTCATATCAGACACTAAAACACATAACGTCACATGTACTCAAAAAAAAAAAAAAAAAAAAAAAAAAAAAAAAAAAAAAACTTCTGTAAAATTCCTTTTGTTTTGGTTCAAACGTGGTTTTCAGATACTAGCTTCGAATAATGATTTAATTAATAATGCTTTAAAAATATAATTTTATTGCAAATTCATAATTGCAGACATTTTGATTCTTTGGATATGGTCGACGTGAATTATTAAGGGCGAATAAAAATAGACGCAGACTTAATACATGTGAAATTTGAAATCCTGTAAGAAAGTTGCAATATTGATACACGCACAAGTTTTATGAATATAAAATTCAGTTGCGAACGTGCGAGCTTGAACGTATATAGGGCATGCAGACACAGACACGTATGGTACAAGGGAAAAGGAGAGAGGGGTTTTGGGACCAATCCCTCGCTATAAATTTCCAGGTCTTCAGAAAAGGAAGCTCCAACTAATTAGGTAGTTTGAGAATCTTGGGAGATAATTTTAAAAATAAAGGAAAGCCAAGTCAAAGCAACTCAACGCATAGAAGATTCCTGGACACACTAACTACGAAATAAGCTTACAATTGTAAGCAAAAACCTTATTTAAGAAATAAGGTTACAACTGCAATAAAGAAGTAGCAGTAGGACTAAATTGAATTTTAAAGTTTCTATAAATGGTTTAATCCCTTAGTAGCCCAAGTACAACCTTTAGTTGGTTTGATTATTAGAAAATGTTCCAGTCTTTCGTAAAAATTCGAATTCTATAGATCGAAAAATTGATACTTGAAATTCAAACGTCAGGAACAATTTCAAAAACGAGACTGGCTAGTTTTTTTATAGTTACTTATTTAATAAGCAGTTTAGTATTAAATAATCCAAGTTCAAAAAAGTTGCTGAAGTAACAACTGCAAAAAAAAAACTCTTGAACTTGGACTCGGTCCACTTGGAATCGTCCATGTGCTGTTCCCCCCTTGGTGTACCTAGTGATAGGGTTTACAATTATAACTAATTTAGCATAGGCCAAAATTCCACTAAATCATCAAAATTTATCCACAAAAAGCAGGCATCAAAGCGACTGGCAACAATGTACAATACTAAGCAGCAGTGCATGCTAGGCAGATCGTCAAACGTACCGGGTCTGGGCAGAAGTGCAGGTTTCATGACAGGTTCATCATTGCGTGCTCTCATTGCATATTTCTTTTTGCGTATGGAAGCAGTTGACACATAACAAGGCTCACTAATTTCTGTTGGGGGTGTTGATGATAAAATGAAAAGGAAAAAATTTAAAAAATATAACATAGGATCATGCTAAAATTAAAAAAAAAAAAACAACAACAACGAACAAAGAAACAAGCTGTAATTCATAAGAAAAGAAAGATGAAATAAACCCAAGAATGTGTCAAAGATACATGAGATAGTCGACATAAGTAACTTAAAGAGAGATAAAAACAATAAAGAAAATTGAATAGGTGCTATTCGTTATGCGTATACCTTTTACACAAGTACCTTTTAGTACTGAATTAGTTTTAACAGTCATATTAACAACACTAAAGACAAGGCGTTAAAATAAAGAAGATATATGTATATATTGAAAGAGAGAGAGAGAGAGAGAGAGAGAAAGAGAGAGGGAGAGAGAAATAGAGAGGGAAAGAGAGAGGGAGAAAGAGAGAGAGAGAGAAAGAGAGAATGAGAACGAAATAGAGAGAGAAAGAGAGAGACAGACCGCTGGAGAAAGAAAGAGAGAGAGACAGAGATAGAGAGGAAAAGGCAGAGAGAGAGAGAAATAATTTTATGAAATTTTACGTCCCCCGTGTCGACAATGTCTTCAATCAAAGAGGATAGAATTAAAGAGAACTCCCAAAGCTGCTAAATTGCTGGAACGATATTTCCTTTGAGCTGATTTTTAGCGTTTTCCTAGCAGGTATGCTAGAACATTTTTAGGAACTACCCTGTCCTGAAATTAAAAAAAAAAAACCTGCTCCACTTAATCAAAAACAAAGTTTACACTTTCTGATAATGTGGGTTTCATTAAAACTGAATATCTCTATCTCTGGCTCAAAATGGAAAACGTTGATTGGTTTAAGATTTCTATGAAAGTATGTGTCGGCTTTTAGTTGTTTTTTTTTTTTGTCATTTATTCGGATCTCTTATCCAAGCTCTACAAGATATGGCAAGACTTCCCAATCAATTGTGAATAGTTTGGCCACACAAACTAAAAAAGTTTATAATGGACGAGATAGGGTGATCCTTTAAGGTATCATATTGTCTTTAACAATTTTCTTCTTTTTCTACCTCGGATACTTACTTTCAATACTAGTGGTAAAAGTAAGATCAGTGTTTAGAGTTTTTCCATCTCCTATTAAAATCTTTTGAAAATATTCAATAGTATAAACAGCGGAAACAGAAAGTAATGTAAACTATTTTTATTGCTAAAAACAAAACAAAAAACTACGACTTACCATCCCCTAGTCCCGAGTCGGACTGAGAATTGCAATGTAAATTATTGTAATCCATGCTTCCACAGATGCCATACTCCGACTGTGGTTTTAAGCCCATCAGTTCTGCTGCATTCATATAAACGGGATGAGGAACAACTAAAAAAGAAAACATTAATTAACCAAATACCAGTCTGGCATAAACCAAATGATTGTCATAAGCTCTGATAAAGTTTATTTTTCCAAACTTTTATGCACCATACAAAAGAAAAGAGGCATTGAAAATATGAAAGCAGACATGACAATTATTTTTACACAGCTGCCATAATTCTTTGAACACTGAGCGTTGTTTCTAGTGTGAAAAGGGCATCCGTTCTACAAACACAACAGGTACTGTTCTAGATGAGTCGTTGGCATACTAGGCTCGTAATCCTATGTCCTTCAGAGTATGTGTTCGGTGTTGCCAATTACTCGTTTTGGAACGAGCTTCAGATGTGTGACTCTGTAAGCTTTGCCAGAGTCGTCCCAGCTCCAAATGCGTACCCGGTGAAATCTAAGAAAGGTAAACAGGAAGGGTGTACGAAAGCACAGGATAACTAGTCCCAAACCTCCATTGCACTACCAGGCTACTTCTATCGGCGCCAGCTTCTATTATTAAAGTGGAAAGAGGTTTAAGGCAAGGTGGAGTTTTATCTCCGACCCTTTTTAATTTATGTATTTCAGGAGTTCTGGAAAAGATATCGGCTACTTATCTCTCTGGTTTTTCTGATGTTTCATACCTTGCCTATGCTGATGACCTTCTTCTTATAAGCTGTATTAAAACTGGTCTGTCTAATATGTTTCTCGTGTTGCTACTTCTTTTTCAGACATAGGCCTTTCTCTTAATGTAGATAAATGTAAATTTCTTTCTTTTAACAACAATTGTAGTACTCCCCTTTTTTGTAGTGGCCTTACTATCTCTCTTGTATATTCTCTTCAATGGCTCGGTATCTCTATTACTAATAGTCTTCCGAGCTTGCGCCAGCGCACGGTCTCAGATATTAACATGAAAATTCAATTAGGATATGCTAAGATTATTGCCAATAGAGGTAAATGTAATAAATTCGCGTTGGCCAAGCTGTACTGAACTTTTTGTGACCATTCAATTCTTTTTGCTTCTGGAATTTTTCCCCTTCTTAAAAAAAATGAGTTAAAAAGAATCCGGATTTACTATTTAAGATTTTGTGAATTTTTGTTGTTTCTTCCACCTTGGACTAAAAACCCGGTAATTATTAATAAATTTCTTGTTCCTGATATTACTGTAAAACTGGAAACACTACACAAAAAACTTCCAAATACCACTTGTATCCGTTTTTCTCCGCACCATTTTCTCCGCACAGTCGTAAGTTATTTTTCCTCAATTTTCCTTAACAAGTTGTGATTATTTTTTTTCCTTCTTTTTCCCCTCCTTTTATGTTATTTCTCTTTTGTATTAGTTTCTTTTAATTTTATGTGTTACTCTGTAACTGGTATTCTTCGATTTCTAAATTGATTTTCGTTGCATTTTCATGTTTTTTTCTTCGTGATACTCAACGTATTTTACCTCTGTATAGTGTGGGTTAGACATAAATAATAATAATAATAATAATAATATTGAAACATTCCATGTATTTCCTAAACAGGAAATATGTGGAAACAAACTTAGTAAACAGCATTCTAAACAGGAACGTTTCATATACAGCCTTTTATCAGTACCTGAACACAAATAAGCTTCGAAGGATCGACAATGTAGACAAAAACCCATAGAAAAATCCTCTGACTCCATCTTAAGAGTCGGATCTATGTGAAATAATGTTTTCAACATATCAAAGGTTTCCCGTGTCCTTCTGCTGAAGGCTGAGGCACCTCAATTTACTATTCAGGATCCCACTCTTTATACTTGAGTAACAACATAGGAGACAGCCTAGATAAACGCCATTAGTAGTTTGTCGATAAGAGGACGGCCCACGCAATTGCCTCGAAATACAAGCTCTATTGATGGGTCCCTTTCACCGCAAGTGGATATTCGGGAGAATGAAAAACGGTTTTTCATTCCCCCCCGGAGGAATTACTTTCTCGGTTCATCACTCTTGGAGCAACAACCTTGATCGGATCCAATCTTCATACAATAAAGACCTTGGAGTGATTCTTCACTTGGAAAGACCTTCTACCTTGCAGTTGGATCATAAAAGAAGTCCGATTTGAGTCTCAATTGATCTAACATCTCTTTCGTCCGATTCCTTCCTCATGATGAATAATTGTCCAACCTCTCTTCATCGACCTGGCACACAGATTAAACTTGTTGTTGAATGCCTCCCGCAAATAATTATTTAAGTCTGTGTTACTACTCTGAATACATTTTGGTGTAATGTGCTCAAACCTTCTCCATTTTACAGATAAAACAGAATTTATAGAGGCTTTTACTACCTCATATAACTAAATTATTTTTAAGGATTAATATTTGAAAAAGGTAAAAATGGTTGCAATAGCTTCTTTTGGTTCCATTTTATTATAGCAAAAATAGGCAAACCAATGCCAATATTTACTCATGGAGCTAAATTTCAATGACACTAATCTTTGAATGACGTCAATGTCACCTTTATGTTGCTAGTTATAGCTGTAGACTTGTCGCAAAATCGGATGTTTCACAGGGAGCATATGTTTCTGAAGAGGTTGCCATACATGTATAGATAAAATCAACTGCGTAACCACACACCCACAAGAAAAATGCACTGTCTACGAAACAAAGGTTTAAGGGGTTACATTTGAATTCCTTATGCTCCTTGGGTGTCAGAACCTCGGTTTTATCTATACGTATATGGGACCCTTAACTGCACACAAGGGGGAAGTAATGCTGCATAATTAGGGAAATAAAAGTCCTTGATGAGAAATGAAGGACAAAGCAATCGTTTTGAGAAGCTTGGTTCAATTGTGCACCGAGTCAAAACATAACGACAGATCAGGAGATTGCTCCTCGCAGAGTCCCAAATCTTCAATGTAAATTAGACCAAATTTTCTCTTCTTTTTTGGGTTGGGGGTGGAGGTGTGTCATGTTTGAGCAAGATCCTGATTATGCTTCTTTGGTTATATCCTCAGTTTTATTTATATGTGTATATTACCCTTTAGTTTTCAACTGTGTAAGAGCAGGAGCTTAGAAGGTGTAGTATTATTTGGAACACACTTTCTAGGTCAGCTCGCATTTGTCACTCTTTAACAGCTTAAAAGAAATAAATAAAATTTCTGAGCTGTGGTTTTCATTTCATCTTTCTTTTTCTCTCTTTCTTCCCTTATGGTGTTGAATTTATATATTTCTTTTCTATTTTTCGTACCTGTGTTGGTAACTTGTAACAAACGCCCCAAAAGGTTCGGGTTAAAGATTATCAGCATTAAGGGCAGGTAAAAAAACATCAAAAAATCAACCACCCAAATACCCCAAAAAAAGAAAATAAAACACCAAACAAAAAAGAATTAAAACGAGAGCAGGCTTAATTTTTCTTAACAAAAATAAAAAGACCAGGTGAGACCGAACAAGGAGACGAAATAGAAAGACATATGGGGTTTAAGTAAAACTTTATCAAAAGGCTCAGACCACGGTCATGACGAAACATATGCACGCATTAACCTAAGACGTCCACAATCTACTTTTTGAAGAGACTGGAGATATAGGTAAGCACAAGCAAATATTTTCTAAAACTAATAACAAGAGAGTGATAGTGAGTGAGTGAGTGAGTGAATGAATGAGTGAGCTAGTGAGTGAGTGAGAGAGAGAGAGAGATATTTTACCCATATCTGGTGCAGTTGAGTGGTAATCCGGGAGTAAAGATGTTTGGTCATTATGTCCCTGATTTCGTGTAGGTAAAGCAGGACGATCCGTCGATGAACTCTTCAAAGGAACAGGAGGCTTAATGTTCTTAGGAAGACTTGCATATCCTGCAAAGAAATTGAAACGCAAAGGAATGTTGAAATTGTTGAACATATTATTCTAGTTTCAACTTTCGTATTAATGCTATAACTAGACCCGGCGCCACGCCGGCGGATCGACCAAAAACCGCCAACGAGAGGCCCGGTCGACCGTCACCAAAGTGTCGCTACGCCACCGGCACGCCACTGCCAGCAGAGGTGGCGGCGTTCGGCTGACTAAAAATTAGTTTTACAGCAATTCCTTATTGAGTCAACCGCAAAAGTCGGGGCTTTTATTTTCTCGTGTGGTTTACTATTTCGATTTTCCTGATTAGAAATCAAGCAGGAGCCATTTTTTTCAGCATAGTCAGGGTGACCAGACGTCCCGCATTGTGCAGGACAGTTCCAGATTCCGAAACCTCGCCCTGCATTCGAAAACGTCCCGCAAAATGTCCTGGTTTTTTAAAAAGATTCAAAAAGATTAAAACATTTTTAGATTAAAAAAAAATATAATTACTTTAATAAGTGTAATATTTTTTCCCATATATTCATAAAAATGTTTTAATCTCAGTGAAAATGTTTTGATAAAAGCAGACACAGGATTTGCCCTATTGCTATTAAGTGTGATTTATTGTACTATAAGGTAAACCCCTAGCCAAGATGCTTGGGGCAGCTTGCCCTGGTTGCCCTCATGAAAATATGAAAATGCCATAATGAAAAAGGAATTCAAAAGAGATTTAGTTGGAGTTGGATGTTCTGCTCACGTTGCCAACAATTCTCTTCAAAATTCATGTGACTTATTGCCGATCGACATTGAAAGCGTGATTGTGAAAATTTATGGTCATTTTTACATTTACACCGTTCGTTCGGAAAAACTGAAGTACTTTTGTGAAGAAAATAACGTGATGTATAAGAACTTACAATCGACGACGCGAACGAGATGGCTTTCACTTTTTCCAGCTATTGAAAGAGTTTTACAGTTATTTGAAGCACTCAAAAACTATTTCGTCAGTAACAAAAGTCCAGCAGTCTTAGTAACATTCTTTACGGTAAAATTTTAGTTGAAAAATTTACTTTTGAAATTCAAGTCAAGATCTGAGATGAAATTTATTCCAACTATCTTAAGAAAAATGATCAGCAATGTTTGTGAAACAAGTGGAAATCAATGGACCACCGAATCGTTTACGAAAACATTCGTAAATTTCCATGAAAACGTTGTTAATTACATGGAAAAGTATTTACCATACCTCACTGAGTTCAATTGCGCCCAATGGATTTTAATGAAAGCACCACTGGAATGGTCAGACATTGGTGATTCCATTGACTTGTTCCACAAATACACAAACGACATGACACTTGATGAGTCCAAGCTGTTTGATGAGTTCATTTACACCCGGAATTTCTGTGATGCAACCAAAATGGAAACATGGTCTGAGGAAGAAACACCGGTTGATTTGATTTGGGTGGAAATATTTGCATTTTTTGAAAAGGAATCCATTCCGTACAACAATTTAGCGTTACTTGTAGAGTCTTTCCTAAGTCTGCCTGGCACAAACGCAGCTTTACAAAGAGTTTTTTCTTTGATAAATAACTTTTGGACTGATGAAAAATTACAATTGGAACTGGACATACTGAAATCTTGTGTGTTTGTCAAGTTTAACGGAAAGAAACCGTGTGATGAGTTTAAGGAGGAAATCGAAAACAATGTTGTATTTCTAAAAAAGGTGCATTCATCAGCCAAATATGATTAAAATAAAAATATAATGACATAAGACGATAAAAGTTTAAGAAACAATTTTGAATGTTTTTATGAAACACACACTTCCTACTCCTTCCAGCCCTCTTCAAATTTTTGGTATGTCCCGCATTGGGTCTGAGAAAATCTGGTCACCCTAAGCATAGTCGAAAATCTAATAAATATGTCTTTGAGGATAACTTAATCCCCCACAGTTCCCGGGGGAAGGGCTGCAAGTTATGAACTTTGCCCATTGTTTACATATAGTATTGGTTAATGAGAAGTATACAGACGTTTTCGGGAGGCATTTTTTCCAGTTGGGTGGGGGTGGGGGTATTGGGGAGGATATTTCCATGGAGGATGTTTCCTTGGGGGAAGGAAACATTTCTATGAAGGGGGTGCCGGATTTCCCAGCATTATTAAAAAAATGATCAGAAATTAAACAAGAAAAACTATTTTTTTCAACTGAAAGTAAGGAGCAACATTAAAACTTAAGATGAACAGAATTATTACGTATATGAGGGGTTTCGTACCTTAGTCAATCCTTCGCCCTTTACGCTAAAGTTCTTTTTAGTACTTTCAAAAGAGCTATCTATTTTTGATTAACCGGCCTTTGTGATTCAGGGGTTTGTGATTCAAACTTTAGCGTAAAGTGCGAGGTATTGACTAGGGGGCAAATTGCCTAATAAAAACATACGAATATAGAAGTTGGTTACGTAAGTTAATTCGTAAGTTACGTCAGAACAAAATTTCGAGAAAGCCATTTAGCCAAAAAAAGTAAAATTAATATACAAATTTCGTTTTAATTATTCATGTACGGTTAGCCAAAATCAAAGCTGAATTAATTCAAAAACGTTCAGAAATTAAATAAAAACACATTTTTTAGACTGAAAGTGAGGAGCAACATTAAAACTTAAAACGAACAGAAATTAGTCCGTATATGAAAGGGACTGTCCCTCCTCAGCGCCTCGCTCTTTACGCTAAAGTTTTTTATTGCTTTAAAAAATAAAGTTGTAGGAGAGTCACACCATAGCGTAAAGAGGGAGGCGTTCAAGAGGGGACAGCCCTTTCATAAACGGAATAATTTCTTATCGTTTTAAGTTTTAATGTCGGTCCTGACTTTCAGTTAAAAAAAACTTGTTTTTTTTATTTGATTATTTTAAGAAGCCCAGCGACAGTTACTTGTAAAAACTTATATATTTTATATCCACTACAACATGACAAGACGTACAAAGCACTACCGCTGCCATCCCTGCCTTCCACAATGCTTGTCAACACATGCAAAGGGACGAAATACGACTTTCGGTGAATACGCTTGCAGTCTTGCATGAACTTCTTTGATTCTTCACCAATATTAACTAAAAAAAACAAGTTTTGAAACTGAAAGTAAGGAGCAACATTAAAACTCAAAACGAAGAGAAATTATCACGTATATGATTCGGTTTCGCCCCCTAGTCAGTACCTCGCTCTCTGCGCTAAAGCTTTTTATTGTTTTAAAAAATAGAGTTTTCAGAAAGAGTCAAACTTAAGCGTCAAGAGCGAGGCATTGAAGAGGGGACAGCCCTTTCATATACGGAATAATTTATGATCGTTTTAAGTTTTAATGTCGCTCCTGACTTTCAGTTAAAAAAAATTTTTTTTTTATTTATTTAATTTACCAAAAGAAGCTATGAACCAAAGTTAAACTAAGAACAAAAAAAATAATAAGATTTTTTGGATCATCACAACTTTTTAAAATAACCAAATCAAATACTCAGGCATGGTGTAGTGGATGTGATTGCTTCTGCTAAACATTGGTTGCGAGGTTCAATCCCGTACCGTGCCTGGGAATCTGCCCTGGTTAATATCATTTACAATTTTTTTTATAATTTTCTATAATTTTCGAATATCTTATATTATTATTTATTTTAGTTTTTTTTCTTTAATTTCAGAACGTTTTGAATTAATGTAGGTTTTGATTTTGGCTCACCCTACATGAATAATTAAAAAAAAAATTGTATATAAATTTTACTTTTTTTATTAAATGGCTTTCTCGAAAGCTGTTTAATTTTATTTACGAACGTTTTTATTAGTAATAGATACACGTAACTTACGAATTAACTCACGTGACGAACTTCTATATTTGTATATTTTTATTACGTATATTAGGGGTTTGCCCCCCATTCAATACCTCGCTCTTTACGCTAAAGTTCGAATTTTGTTCCAATTCCTTAAGAATGACCCCTTGATCACAAATACAATAAATAGTCGTTAAATAGAATAAACAGATCTTATGTATAATACATCTTATGTGTTGTCCAATGTAAACATTGGACAAAGTTCATAACTTGCAGCCCTTCCCCCAGGGACTCTGGGGGGGGATTAATCATCCTAAAAGACATAGTTATTATATTTTTCGATCATGCTGAACAAAAAGGGTATCTCAAAATTTTGATCGGGTAACTTTGGGAAAAAATGAGCGTGGGAGGGGACCTAGTTGCCCACCTTTATTTATTTTGGTCACTTAAAAAGGGACCACTGGAACTTCTAATTTCCGTTCGAATGAGCCCTCCCAGGATCTTCTAGGACCACTGGGTTGATACGATCACCCCTGGAAAAAAAGTAAATAAACACGCATCCGTGATCTTTCTTCTGGCAAATCATACAAAATTCCACAATTTTACTGTAAGGTTCCCTGATACGTTGAATCTGATGGTGTGATTTTCATTAAAATTCTATGACTTTTAGGGGGTGTTTTCTCCTTTGTTCGAAAATAAGGCAAATTTTCTCAGGCGCTTAACTTTTGATGGGTAAAACTAAACTTGATGAAACTTATATATTTGAAATCAACATAGAAATTCGATTCTTTTGATGTATCTATTGGTATCAAAATTCCGTTTTTTAGAGTTTCGGTTACTATTGAGCCGGGTCGCTCCTTACAGTTCGTTACCACGAACTGTTTGAAAATGTATTCCGTATATGAAAGGGGCTGTCCCCTCCTCAATGCCTCGCTCTTCACGCTAAAGTTTATATTGTTTAAAAAAATAGAGTTTTGAGAAAGAGTCAAACTTTAGCGTCAAGAGCGAGGCATCTAGGAGGGGACAGTCCCTTTCATATACGGAATAATTTCTGATCGTTTAAAGTTTTAATGTCGCTCCGTAATTTCAGTTAGAAAAAACTTGTTTTTTTTTTAATTTAATTTCTGAACGTTTTTAAATTAATGCAGGTTTTCATTTTGGCTCACAGTACATAACTAGTTAAAACAAATTTGTATATTAATTTTACTTCTTTTTGGTTACATGGATTTCTCGACAGTTGTTTAATTTTATTTACGAACGTTTTTATCAGAAATAAATATACTTAACTTACGAATTAACTTACGTAACGAAGTTCTATAGGCTATTTGTATATTTTTATTACATATATTAGGGGGTTCGCCCCCCTATTCAATACCTCGCTCTTTACACTAAAGTTCAAATTTTGTTCCAGTTCTTTAAGAATGACCCGTTAAATCACAAATAGGATATATAGGCTAGTCGTTAATTAGAATAAATAGCTCTTATGAAAGCACTAAAAAAATACCGTAAAGAGCGAGGTATTGACTAGGGGGCAAAACCAAATCACATACGTTATAATTTATTTTCTTTTTATGTTTTATTGTTGCTCCTTAATTTCGGTTTAATAACTTTTTTTATTTATTTTCTGGTCTATTTTTAAATAATAAACGACCCCCTTCATAGCACTTTCCCTTCCCCCATTGAAAGATCCTCCCACGGAACCTTCAACCCCCCCCCCACTACCAGAAAAAATCCGCCCTGAAAGCGTCTGTATACTTCCCAATAGCCAATACTATATGCAAACATTGGGCAAAGTTCATAACTTGCAACCCTTCCCCTGGGGACTCTGGGGGATTAATCATCCTAAAAGATATAGTTAATTTTATCCACTGTTGAAGAGGTTTCAAAATTGTTCTCCACGAATCTCCATTCGACCTACTCAAAAGAATTCTTTTGAGTAACAACACTGTACAAAGAAGTATTGATGAAATGAGCTCTGATACTGAAAGTTACACATGTAATTATCTGCAAAAAACTCATTTTTATACTCAACTGGACGAGTCAACCTTACCCCATAATTAATTAAAAAAAACTTTTTTCCAAAATAAGTTTTTCAAAGAAAAGTAAAGAGCTCCATTAAACGAAAAATGAGCAAAAATAAAATCAAATAATCTACCAAGCGTGAAACTACCACAAATCAGCATCAATAAATAAATGAAACCCAAAACGAACAGAAATTACAATAAATAACCGAGTCAAACTCAAAACGAGCAGAAATTAACATAAGTTGGGCTCAAAACCCCTATGCCTTCCAAGGCCAGAACAAAATTTGCACTTTACTGAAAAAAATTAAAATATTTTTACTTTTATAACCTTAATATATCAAATAATATTAATATTTTGATTACTAAATATCAGTATATGTATATTAAACTGACAATGTATATTCATTTGTATTTTCAGGGCATAACTTACAACCTTTGCCCTTGGGGCTCTGTGGGGTTTGTCATCCTTAAATACATAATTTCCAGAACTTTCAACTCCGGTGAACAAAAAGGCTATCTTTAAACTTTGACTGAATGTTTTTGGGGAAATGGTGGGCGTGAAAGGGGTTAATTACTCTCCACTCACTTTCGACAATTAAAGAGGGCAATTTCAATTTCCAATCAAATGAGCCCTTTGTTAAATTTTCACAACAACTTTCTATATAAACTTTATGTCCCAGGGCTTAACTTAAAACCCTTGCACTGAGGGCTCTGAGGGGGTTTTCACCCTAAAAGACCTAATTTCAAGAACTTTTAACTACGTTGAACAAAATGGATATCACAAAATTTTTATTGGATGTGATTTGGCAAATGGTGGGCGTGAGAGGGGCGTAGTCGCTCTCCAATCACTTTCAACTATTAAAAAAGACACTAACCCTTTCAATTTTCAATTGAATGAGCCCTTTTGAAGTTTTTACGACAACACTTTCAATAAAGACCTTATATGCCCCCCAGGGCATAACTTACAACCCTTGCCCTGAGGTCTGTGGGGGGGGGAGAGGGGTTGTCATCCTTAAAGACCTAATTTCAAAAACTTTAAATAACGTTGAACAAAATGGCTATCTAAAAATTTTGATTGGCTGTGTTTGGGGAAAAGGTGGGCGCGAGAGGGGGGTCAATTACTCTCCGCTCACTTTCGACTATTAAAAAGGGCAATTTCAATTTCCAAACAAATGAGCCCTTTCTTAAATTTTTTACAAAAACTTTCTATGCAAACCTTATTCGCCCCCAGGGCTTAACTTACAACCCTTGCACTGAGGGCTCTGAGGGGGTTGCCATCGTAAAAGACCTAATTTTCAGAACTTTCGACCACGTTGAGCAAAATGGATATGTCAAATATTTGATTGGATGTGTTTTGGCAAATGGTGGGCGTGAGAGGGGGTTAGTTGCCCTTCAATCACTTTCGACTATTAAAAGGGCACTAGCCCTTTCAATTTTCAATTGAATGAGCCCTTTTTGATGTTTTTATAACATCGCTTTCTATAAAAACCTTACTGGCCCCCATGGCATAACTTACAACCCTTGCCCTGAGGGTTGTGGGGGGGGATGGGTTGTCATCTTTAAAGACCTAATTTCCAAAACTTTCAACTACGTTGAATAAAACGGCTAAAAATTTTGATTGGATGTGTTTGGGGAAAAAGTGGGCGTGAGAGAGGGGTTAGGTGCCCTAAAATCACTTTCGACTACTAAAAAGGGCACTAGCCGTTTGAATTTCCAATCGAATGAGCCCCTTTTCAAGTTTCTAAGATTCAATACAAACCTTATATGCCCCCAGGGCATAACTTATAACCCTTGCCTTGAAGACTGTGGGGGGAGTGTCCTGCTCAAAGGTATAATTTCCTGAACTTTAAACTGTGTGGAACAAAATGGCTGTCTCAAAATTTTGATTTGTCATGTTTGGGGAAATGATGGGCGTGGGAGGGGTGTTAGTTACCTTCCAATTGCTTTTAACTATTAAAAAGGGTACTAGCAATTTAAATATCCAATCAAAAGGACCCTTTTTGAAGTTTTGTCGACGGATCTTTCTACAAAAGTCTTATTTGCCTCAAGGGCATAAGTCACAATATCTCCGTTGCGGACTCTTACGGGGTATCCTCCTCAAAGGAGTTGATTCTATTTGGAAGGCCACTAAACTGAAAAAATTAGCTATCTAAAAATTTTGATTGGGTGTGTTTGGGGAAAAGGTGTGCGAGAGAGAAGGGTTAGTTGCCCTCAAATCACTTTCGACTATTAATAAGGGCACTAGGCCTTCCAATCACTTTCAACTATTAAAAAGGGCACTAGCCATTTCAATTTCCAATCGAATTTGCCCTTTTTGAAGTTACTACGACAATGAGTTCTATAAAAACCTTATATTCCCCCAAGGGCATAACTTACAACCCTTGCCCTGAGGGCTGTGGGGGAGTGGCCTCCTCAAAAACATAATTTCTATCTGGAAATCAACAACGCTGAACAAAATAGTTATCTAAAAATTTTGATTGGGTGGGATTGGGGAAAAAGTGGGCGAGAGAGGGGGGTTAGTTGTCCTCAAATCACTTTCGACTGTTATAAAGGGCACTAAAGCTTTGAATTTCCAATTGAATGAGCCCTTTTTCAAGTTTCTACAAAAAAGATTTCAATAAAAACTTATATGTCCCCAGGGAATAACTTATAACCCTTACCCTGAAGACTGTGGGGAGAGTGACCTGCTCAAAGGTATAATTTCCTAAACTTCAAACTGCGTGGAATAAAATGGCTATCTCAAAATTTTGATTGGATGTGTTTGGGGAAATGGTGGGCGTGGAAGGGGTGTTAGTTGCCTTCCAATTACTTTCGACTATTAAAAAGGGCACTAGCTATTTCAATTTCTAATCGAATGAGCCCTTTTTGAAATTTCCACGACAGCGCGTTCTATAAGAACCTTATATGTCCCTAGGGCATAACTTACAACCCTCGCCCTTAGGGCTGTGAGGGGGTTGTCATCCTTAAAGACCTAATTTACAGAACTTAAAACTACGACGAATAAAATGGCTATCTCAAAATTTTGAATGGATGTGTTTGGGGAAAAGGTGGGCGTGAGAGGGGGGTTAGTTGCCCTCCAATCACTTTCGACTTTCGACATCATAAAGGGCACTAACCCTTTGAATTTCCAATCGAATGAGCCATTTTTGAAAGTTTTACGACAAAACTTTCGATAAAAACCTTATATGCCCCCAGGGCATCGCTTACAACCCTTGCCCTGAAGGCTGTGGGGGAGTGTCCTCCTCTAAAACATAATTTGTATCTGGAAATCAACTACGCTGAACAAAATGGCTATCACAAAATTTTGAGTGGATGTGTTCCGGGAAATGGTTGGCGTGGAAGGGGTGCTAGTTGCCTTCGTTTCTACGACAACTTCTTCGATACAAAGTGCCCTGCTCTAAAGGTAAAAAAAATAATACATTGTGCCAACATCGTTCTTATATGCCCTCAGGGCATAACTTAAAACCCTTGCCCCGAGGGTTGTGGGGGAGTGTCCTCCTCAAAAATATGTTGTCTATTTGGAGATCAACTACGCTGAACAAAATGACTATCTAAAAATTTTGATTGGATGTGTTTGGGGAAATTATGGGCGTGGGGGGGGGGCTAGTTGCCCTACAATCACTTTCGACTATTAAAAAGGGCACTAGCCACTCCAATTTCCAATCGAATGAGCCCTTTTCGAAGTTTCTACGACAACTCCTTCAATACGAAGTGCCCAGGTATGAAAAAAAAAAATAATAATACGGTGTGCCAACATGGTTCTTTACTTAGGCAGCGCTGTAGCGCTGCCTATGGTGAAGCATTATTATTGGCATATATTTGATTTGTTATGAACGAAGAAATTCATGAAGAGTTACTATTCGCGAAAACTTTAAAGAGGGACGCGAAAGGTGAATCAATATTTATTGCCATGAGCAATTTTTTAAGGAAAACTCGATTCCATTCGCAAACGCTATTTCGGTGGCAACAGATGGGGCTGTTGCCATGGTCGAGCGATATCATGGGTTAATAAGCCATTTTTAAAAAAAAATTATACCAGAGGTAACTACAATTCAGTGTCATCGACAACATCTAGCAGCGAAAAATTTGAGTGAGAAATTGCACCAATCACTTCAATTTGTGATAAGTACAGTTAACAAAATAAGAAGCAATTTATTGAATACACGTTTATTTGCACAGTTGTGCGATGAAAATGAGAAAGAATATCAACGATTAGTCTGACGTACTAAAGTATGCCGGTTTTAGAGGAGTGCTTGTTTTACCTGGTGTTACACAAATTTTGAATCAGTATTAGAGTTTCTGGAAAGTCAAGTCCAGATTTAAGAGAAAACCTGATCAATTCGAAAGCACACATCGCGTATTTGACAGATTTGTTAACAAAATTTAATGACATTAACTTGCAATTACAAGGGGATAGTCTCAATTTAATAAAAGAAAAGGGTGTAATTTCCTTTTTTTTCTTGGAAAATTCAAATATATGAAGCAAAATACTAGTTGGCGCGAATTTTCCCAGTTTTTGAACTTGTCACAGATAGAATGCTTTAATGAGGATATTCAGAAATATGTTCAATATTTAATTACCCTGCATGATGACTCAAAGTCCGATTTGAAGACAAGGCCGTACCCAGGATTTTTTTTCGGAGGGGGTTTTACTCAAAGATTTTTTTTCGGGAAGAGGGGGGGGGGTTACACAAACAAAACCTCAAAAATGCATACAAAATTTGCTTATATCCATTTTGTTACGTTTTTACGAGTAAAACAAACCTTTCGAGGGGGGGGGAGGGGTCAAACCACCTACCCCCCCCCCTCTGGGGACGGCCTTGTTTGAAGATATTCTGATGATGGAAAACCCACCATGGAACATAAATACATTTTTTGAAAGGGAATTGGACAATGTTATATTAAAAGAGGAGCTGCTCGAGCTCAATACTAACGAGAAACAGGAGGTGAAATTTAAAAAAGGGTATCAAACATTTCGGCTGCAGGCAGAAATTCCCGAAAAATATCCTGCACTGTGAGTAATTGCGAGAAAGTCTCTGATAGCGTTTCCCTCGTCATATCTTGTCGAAAAGAGTTATAGTGTCGTTACAAACCTTTTAACGGAAAAAAAGGAGCAGGTTTTGAGTCCGTTGATTTTGAATTGAAGTTATCAAGTATTTTGCAGTAGGTTGCATATGGTAGCATCAACACATGGCTAATTGTAGACAGAGAAAAAAGCCAAGACAGATATCACAGAACGGGTAGATCTGCGGTTAGTCCTGACCAAATTGAACCCTAATATTGATAATTTGCTGTATGTATGTATATTTATAAATTTATTGCCCATAATAAATGTAAAATACAACACTGATGGAGTATAAAGAAAGAAAATGGAAATAAACAAATAAACTCTGACAAATACAAACAAAACCAAAGCAAAAAAGAATTAACAAGAAAAAAAAAATACAAATACGGGCAATTTTATGTAAGAACAAACACATTATCAGCGACGGACAATTTCAGAGGTGCTTTCACCAAAAATCTGCCTCCGATATTTCTCATTTCTTTTCTGCGCCACGGACACTGGACTAGTAACTCCATACCGCGACGATAGGGAGCTGTTATCAGAGAGGCAGCGTTAGCAAATATTTTGCGTACTTGCAGAAACACTTCCGTATATCCTTAATATCTGAAGCAGTAAGAAGAGACCTTAATGGTGCAAGGGCAAGTAGACGCGGAACAGCAAGTGCATTATAAACGCTAGCTAAGATACGGCGGTTAAATTTAAACTGTAACGCAACAAGTAAACTGTACGCATTCCTAGCTTTTCTGGCAAAAAAAAATCTTTCAAAAATTGACGCCTGGCGCGAAGATCTGACCCATCGGTACACCAAGATGCGTCAGTGTATCTGAACATTTGACGGGCAATCTTAACGGTGATTGAACACCAGGAACTCAGTCGTACTCACATTAATTCAAAGACCAATTAATTTATGCTCCCTATCGAGAATTCCAAAATTTTCCTCAATTCCAAAGGCTGTTCTACTAATATCAAGGATGTCATCAGCATAGTTAGCTAGCGAAACATCAATACCATTAAATATACATGTGGTTCAAATAAATCAAGTACATCCTTCCATTAACATATGACTATTTTGTGATTGTTATTGTAGAAATGTAGAACTTACTTTACGTTTTTAATTAAAAATGTAATGATTAAACATTTGAATAAATACAAGAAAGTATACTTTTTTCATTCTGATCATTTCTAAATAAAATAAGGGAGAATGTATTGGTTCCTTGTGCTGTGAGTAAATGTAAAAAAGAAATTAAGTTGAATGGACACAATTTTTTGATTGGTCAATCTTAAGTTTTACCAACCACTCACTGCACAATCAGTTTATTAATCAACCAATCAATTCTCTCATTTTTTCTCGAAAACTGTTAATTCGTGGTTGGAGCCACAAATCAAATTTCCATAGGCAGATCTGATCTTCACATTTTTGTCTAGTTTTTGAAATACAGTAGAAATGTAGCTGAAGAGGGTCCACCGGAACCAGTAAAATTTTTAAAGTGGTCTAAGGGGGAAAAAAGTTTGAGAACCTCTGGTTTGGATACACAGGCTTGGTGTAGGCTACCTCATTCAGCTTGATTATTAGAAATCTGAGGCTAATATTGAAATAGAGATGTCTAATACTAGAAAAGAATTCAAGTTGCCCAAGACCAAACATACCCTGCTAAGTTTTACTAGAATATACCTCTGAACGATTGATAAATTTTTATAATGCAGGACCCTCGGTCCTTGGGCTGTGAGGGTCATGTTATCCTTGAAGGCATATACATTTGGCTGTCCTTGGCACAGGGGCTTTTCATAATAACCTTCTAAACTTTTAGCCGTTTTTAGAGCATGGAATAAATAGACACATTAAATAAATTCGAAATGTTACTAGGTAACTAAATAGTGGCCTAGGTTAAACAACAGTATTTTTAATCATCTTTCTTTGATACTTCAAAGAAAGCAGCTGAGCAAATGACTTTAAGGAATAAACTCAAACATCAACTTTTGAAACTCTCCCAAAGTTTTATTCGCCTAAATCTAGTACTTTTTCCTATATATCAATACTATATAAGTAAATCTGAAACGTCAATAGTTTACCTTACTATGTAATTACCCACTAAAAGTTTGGAAAAGACTGATCTAGTTTCTTGAAACAACAAGATGGATTGCATGGTACCACCAAACAAATATTTTGGTTTCATTTCACAGAAGTCAAATTAATTGAAATGACATGAGACAGAAATGAAAGTACTTTGTTCAAAGTAACCAACTGAATGGTTAAAAATTGTTCGTCGAAGCACCCGACTGAGAACTAACAGTTTAGCATCGTCTTAACGATTAGCTGGCATAGACATTGCGACCTTCACGCACACGCCTCCCATGTAACTCTCAACTTTTCAGGAAAAGGGAAAAACTAATTCCTTGACCTTTTCGTTGGTTATGAATATTAATAAAGCATAGGAAAACGAGGAAAATAATGTGTCATATATACGTCAATATCTACGCAACAACCGCGGTATGGTTGGCCTTTGTGTCAGTTCTTTGCCAGACGTAGCCAGATTTAAATAGTTGTGATACCACAGATCATTCTGTCCCCCCCCCCAATCATTCTTCACATTAATAAAAATATGAAATCTTTAAAACTGAGATAAGAGTTATAGAAGCTATTTAATACAAAATCATCATGAGGATTAACAAAATCAAGAGATTAACTATTTGCTCGATCCAGTAGAAGAGAGAAAAACAATAAATACTATATTCCTGGTCAATCAAATTTAGACCAATATTTTCATACCTTAAATGCAATTAGATTCAAAAGCTTGATTGCTACTTAACACCCCCCCCTCCCAAGCGATTGAATGCCTAGGGGAGTCACTTGAACGAAAATAGCGAGGACATATCATGGAATTAAAATCACAAAAAGACCTATTAATTACCAGCTGAAAAATGCAAGAAAAAATAAATATTTAATTCTACTATCTTCCTTACTCTGACATGACGACTAGGCAATGTGACGTTTAACAACTGCTAAATAGCTGACTTAACGTTCCCCTCTTTTTTATGACACATTAATAAGCAGAAATCGACAGAACACCTTTTAATGCATGAAACAAGCAAGCATCAAATCAAAATGAGAACAAATGACCCAGAAATCGGAACGAATAATTGGATCTTCTTCACAAACACATGTGTATTGAACATAGAAAAACACAAAATAGTGTTTTGTACAGCATCGGTCTTCCATTGAATTAGGGCTGTAAGAAATAAGGGCAGAAAATATTCAGCAACATATATGGCTCTGCGAGCCCAGCCGCCGTGAGTCTGGGGAGCTTACGGTTAAACGAATTCCCACGTAACATCTTAATTTCAGTTGCTAGGTGAGGAGAAAAAGGGCCTGGTCCTATTTCAAGCAAACAAGCATGATAGCCATAAATTTTATAAAGATTCCTGTTTGAAGTTTGCGAAAAGACAAACAGAAAGATTACTATCCCATACTAACCGTGCCCAAAAATGGGTTCTAATTCCATTGGTTTATTTTTGTGATGTATTTTCGCAAGTCTATCAAATTATTCCCCAAGCGCGTGTCAAAAAGAAAAGCCAGATAACACCACATTTACCTGCTATTCCTACTACAAATTTTGGGCCAGTAAAAGATCGTAAAACCTGATTGTTTTTCGTATGAAATTTTAGCCCCCCCCCCCCCAAAAAAAAAAAAATTTGAGTTACAGCATTTTTGCAACTAAACTCCCTGTTTCTCTGGTTTATCTGATACACACATAACCCGTAAAACAACAATTTTTATGGGTACGTTTCTCGTGGCGATGATGTTTAATATAATTAACGAAATATTTATCGGATCAAATAAAAAGAATATTGTGCCCCAACTATTTTTAATCAGCGTTCCAGGTTGCGGGATAAGTTAATAATTACCCATTTAAGTTAGGACATGAACACACGGCAAAAGTTCTGATGGCAGGTAAATAAATGCTTATTTACAGTTTTGGCTACAAGATTAAAAACTACAAGATTACTATGTAAGGATGAGTACGTTGGATTTTAATGACAAAAATCTAATACACCGAAGGCATATTACTCTTTACTATGTATGCACTGGTGCTTAGACTCTGATAACTCTTATTCATACTAGAGAATACTAAATTTTTTGGTCTATTTTAAGGTTATGAAGGCACAATTATGAAGGCTTATATATTACGTTTCGGTGGCTGATTGTGGACTTGAGTCAGGTCTTGTTATGTCACCAAGTGCCTTTATCGAAATTTATGATCCTTAGACGACGTAAAACTTCCCTACTAAGCACGCTGAAGACAAACGTAAAGTTTTTGTTTCCTTAATAAATAAAATATGTGATTCTTTTTGCAATGAAACCAAATATACAATAAGAGATTTTTCCAGTATCGACAGTTTTTGCATAATAATTATTTTTCGGCTTGTTCTTACGGGGGGATTTGAATTTTCAATAAAATCAATTTTAAATGGTTAGGGAGGATCTACATTGAGAGTTTTGCAAGGTGAATTCTTAAACACCGCTAAATTTATTTTTTAGAATCTATGGTCTGGTGCAACTGTTTTTTCTCTTTGTTTTTAAAATTTTTTTAAATTCAGAAAAAAAAACCATTTCCCAGAAATTATAGACAATAGAAAATCTAATTTGATTTTTAAGTTAATATTCCTAGAACAATTCTATCAAACCTTAGTATTACCGAAGAGAAAACTAAAAATTTCGGCGCAAAAATTTAAACGTGGGGATCTAAATAACTTTTCAGGAATTAAGAACGCAAATCGAAATTTTTCCATCACTCACAGCTTTTGAGAAACGATTTATTGAATAAGAAGCATGAAAGATAGAAAAAAAAAAAAAATCATTAGACAGAAACTAAGGGTACTAGAAAAATTTGATTAAATTCTCAAATTAGCCCACAAAACTACAATAAAAGATTTTCCAAAACAATTAAAATATTTATATTTGAAAATACAAAACGCAATAACTTTGAAATAAATGAATTATGCAGAATCTGCGGGCGATGGACAAACTCTAATTGCATGTTCAAATTCAGCTTCATTAGAAAAACAAATGAACTTTCTTAACCCCAAAACTGTTTTCCCCGACGTTATCTAAGTCACGGACATAGATGCATCGTAACAAAAAAAATAAGTAAATTAAAAGTAAAATAGTTCTAGGGTTTTCCTCAATTGACTTTACAGAAAATATAAAGGCTAGAACACTAAAATAAACAAAGCATATAAAGAAATATGTTTAGAAGATAAAAAGTGGTGTCGTACAACACTTCTTGTATTTTCGGGGTTTTCAAGAATTTCCCAAAAACAGAACTAGTTCCTCCAGAATTTCCACAAAAGATTTACGCTTATAAATACAAGAACATTGACACAAAATACAAATCAATAATTTTCTGAAATATTTTGGAGAACCCAATTTTCTTTCGGGGAAACCTTGAAAAATTTAGAAATAGTTGAAACACTGGTGCTATACCTGAGCTTGTTTTATCCTGGGTACTATCTTGACTCGACTGACTACCACTCCTTTGTCTTAGCAGAGAAGTGAGTCCGGTTTCTTGCCCTCTTTGAACTGATTCACATTCAGATTTGCCTTGAATAATGCTCTCAAGAGGATGGAATGTGTAAGGTGATAGCTCAGCCCTTTGTCTACCACGCTCGTAAGCTGAAAGGAATATTCAGTTAACATTTGCAAGCCGACCAGATCGAGGTATAGAGAAGGTTTAACTCTCTATAGCTTCTTTATTATTATTTTTTTTTTTGTAACGATAGGCCTACTTGCAATGTAAAGAAAAGAAAAAAAGGTTTTTTTCTTCTAGGTGATTGTTAACCACAAATTGGTTTGTCATTTTACATCAAAGTTAACTAGTACAATGACCAGTTAAATGGAGATTAACTAAATTACTTTAATTAATTAAAATAACAATTAATTAAATTATAATATAGAAGACTAACTTTGGACCGTAGATACCCGTATCAAACACTTTTATATGTTTATAACAAGTAAATCTTGACTAAACTCTGAACAACCCCCAAATTACAGGTATCTAAAACAACAGAACAACATAAGAATTATTGCACCTTTATAATTTATTCCTTTCTGGGAAAAAATACCGAAATAATCAATAAATGGCAATGAAAATAAAAGTCACTTGACCTAGTCACTAGTCACTAGCACTGACCTAGAGAAAACACGCGCATAAATTCCAGCTTGTAGCTGGAATTTATGCTCTAAGTAATCGAATAAGAAATTAATCAATAAATAATAATCGATTTATATGAGCAAAGGTGGCAAAGAAGAAGCTTTGGCTGAAAATTAACTTTAAAGAATATCGCATGGGTAACATATCCAATGAAGATACGAAAATTCCAAATCTGGAGGCGGGAGGGGTCACAACTTTTACAAATGCAAATACAATAAATGATTTTTTTTTTTTTTGATTTTTTTTTAATGCGTTAGCAAACATGAACATTTTCACTTCGGTATTTTCTTTGAGGCTACAAGGTCGGTTCCTGCGTTACATGACTCGTAAAAAAAACAGAAACGAAAAAGCATTTTCCAAAGCACAGTTTCATTTTCGTGAGCGAGTGAGTGTGCCTGTGTAGGAGGGGTATGATATTAACTAGCGTCAATACAAAAAAAAAAACTTTACACCAATGACTTTGAAGCGTCTACTGTCCTCACTGAAATATTAGTTCTGTTTAATTGCATTTACATAGCAAGCTAATTAGCCCGTAAAAAAGCACAATATTTAACCAGTCAGAACTATTATAATGAAAAAAAAAGCATAAAAGAGTAAAACTACAAAAAGAAATGGGTGAAACGCTGGGTAAGTGGGACAAAGAAGTCTACCTAAACATAGGGAATAATAATGGAAAAATATTCTAGCGCTTCATCATTGAAGGTTAATAGGTAATCTTCACACTCTTTTCCCCTTTAAATTAGACTGAAAAATATGCATATAACTTTGAATTTTATCCCTCAGCCTAAATTTACTTCAAATTAACTGACAAAGAGATATCTCAACATATTCAATAGACAAAAAAAATCCCTTTAAGATCAGATCAAAGACACCTATACAAAGGCGAGAGAGGAAGGTTGAATAGCAAGGAACTGGGACCGACTTAAGTCACATAGACTGGTGAGCTAACGATCCCATATCTATTTATATGAAAAGAGGCTCTGGGGATAAAATTAATCGAATGGGAACCGTGAATATAAAAAGGTAGTATTTGGGTCTCATCTAAAAAATTTGAAATTCAGTCAAAACGGGATTCGTATCCTGAAACGGTAAAAACAAATTAATTTACTTGAAGGCGTATCAGGAGTATACTGCAGTTAGTAGGGCATAAATGATTGGACAGCAGGATATTTAAATAAACATCAGAGGATGTAATAGAATGGTGCTACTAAAATAACATTGTCATGAAGTAGCAATACACAATAAAACCCACTGGCTAGTTGGGTATATGATTGGGGTATAAACGATCTTAATGCAGAAAATTTAAATAAATTTTACAAGGCAATATAATCTCGAAGTAGCAATACAGAATAACAGTCATTGTCTATATTATTACAGTAGAAGCTAACTATTCACGTCGATGCCGAATACGGATCGATGGCAAATTAATCTCAACAGAAAGAATTTTCAAACCATCTATTATTACTTTGTACAATAAATTCTAATATTCGCGGAAATGGCTACTATTCATGAAACTGTATGACTAAGAAATGGCCATAAGACGGATGTAATTTTTACCTGATATATCACCTTTCACTAATTTCATATGTTTTTTTTTGTATCTTGTTAATATTTAAAAATAGTGTCACTGACTTGAATAATACTTCAAGAACAATAATACTAAAATAAGTTTCTCTGGAATACCAGATCCAATTAATTTCCTATATTATTTTCTAGTACTTTGTTAAAACATAAAATAGTGCTAATGACTTACGACTGCCATATAGTATTTTTGTAAAATATTTAAGCAATACTTAAGTTACTTAAGGAACTTAGCAATACTTAAGTAACTTTTCTCTCATAAACTTCCTAGTCTTTTTTTCAAGTATTTCGGTCAACTTCAAAAATATTGAACTTATTCAATTGACAATTATACAATTGCATTTAGCAAACAAAGCGTGTATCAATAAACGATGTTCTTGGGCAATCCGCCTTTTGATACCATCTATTGCATCTAATCAGAATACGAATAAGGATGATCGAACTCTTCAAACGATAAAATGAAAAACAACAAAACGGAAAGCTTTGTTGAATAAACATAAATTTTTTCCCACTTAAATAAGTTTGCATCTTCTCAGAGTCGGTTAGCAGCATCTTTTCTAAGGTGCGTTATTTAAAATCCATCCAATTGATCTTATTCCACTTTAGCACACTCATGTGGATCACTTACTAGTTCCCTTTTTAGCAACATCAATACTGGTTATTCCAATTTTTCTTGTTAAAAGAATGCGTTCCGTATGGTCGTAAAAAGCCGAATTTTTTTTAAGGCCGATTAGGAATCCAGGAGCTCGGCATGGCAAAGAACATTGGCTTTTGGGGCATCTATAGGGGAGTGAAGGGGTTTAGGTGGGTATTACCTTCCCTTTAAAAGACTGAACGTTCACAAAATCGCAAATTTTCAGAACATTCTAAAAATACGGCACTTTATTGGCATTTTTTCGACCCTTCACTACCATTCTATAAGAAATATTTTACAGGCTTACTCAACTTTAATTGTTTTGGAAAATTGCCAACTTACAGTTGCTCGATAAAATACTAACTTAAATCAAATCAACAAATTGATTCACGTGGCAACCGAAATTGCTAGTCGGCAACAAAATTTTGTGACAATTGAATAATGCGCATGGACCAAGGTTTATAAAGATTAATAGTTTCTACAAGGAAGGTTTTTAAGGCATTCAAGTTGCCAGAAGAAAAATTTTCATATCAAAAGCTCCATTTCCTAACTATTTATGTGAGTTAGAAAAAAACATATATTGCATTCTGATATAAAAAAAAAAGTAAAAGCTTCTCAAAATCTTGAAAGCCAAATCTAACAGGAGAAAATGGACAGGAACAATCGATACAACTTACTTAATTGGAGAGGTTTGGATGTAAATCTACTTTTCATATAAAAGAAATGAAAAAAATAGCACAGCCCCTTTTGAATTACAGCAACTGAAATGTGTTTTGCACTATATTTGGAAGCAAAACAATGCCCAGTTACACTGAAAATGACAGTTTAATTACCATCTATGCTCAGGCAATAGACCTTTGCACAAAACTCAATTTGTAAATGAAATTGACGGCGAATACACATTGAATTTTAAAATTTAATTAACTTAAGCCAAAGAGCCACTACAAAACAGATAACTAGCAACCACCTGTAAGAGTTCAACAGACCTAATAAAAAGAGATAAAAGGAAGAGGGCTAAATAGTCTTAACTGAAAAGCCCATATTCACCTAACTGAAGAAGAAAGATATACAACGGTGGAAAATTTAGCTAAAAAGAATTTTTACCTAATATTTTAATTTGTTCAGTTTCTCAAAAAATTTTCCCCTCTAACTTTATAACGCTATATTCAAAGACTCCAATTAAAATTGGTATTTGTGGAATGGGCTTCTGCGTAACTAGAGGGCATTCCTGATGTATTTCTATGGTATCAATTTCAGTTTCAAGTCTTATTAATTTTTCACTTTCTTAGTCTAGGACGTGGTAGAGTTTTGTAATTAGTGTTACGATTTATGTAATACTTATATCGCCATCTTTAAATATAAGTGGCACACGTCAGCAAACCCATTCCACTTTTAATCACCATTTCACCCCAAATGAGACATAATTTGTTGGTAATTTTAAGGCTTTGCTAAAGGGGGCATGGCTTTTCTACTAAGAAATGAGGTCTACTGACCGCTTAACTACCCTCCCAGGTCTAAGATTGAATTTTGAGAAACAACAGTTGGTAGCAGTAAAATAGAAACCCTCACCAGCGTCAGATAAATCTAGGAACTACGGTTAAAACCTGCCTGTAAACCAGCTCTCGGAGAGATGCGGCCCGTGAGGTTTTCACGTAGTGAAGAAACTAGCACGGCTTTGTGTTACTGAAATCGTCAGAGATGGTTTTATGTTACGATGAGCTTTAACAGCAGCATTAGTAATAGCAAAAAGCCAACAACCACATCAACTTGAGGTACGTCTTATTTGACTCGCAGTCCTGAATTGTCTCTAAGTAATACACGTTTTTGTTTTAATTAAATAGTCCCCATTTATAATTAACTATACCGATCCATTATGTATTATCATAATATAAATACTGTAATGATTGTTCACTATAATTTGTTCATTACTAGGTTTCAGCTATATCCACTGAAACTGATTATAAAGAGGTGACAAATTCCTGATGTTATAATAACAATAGCTACTTCATTGCTATAGAAAAATGGAGTTTTTTGTAAAAAATTTATTATATTTAATTTTTTTTTTAACTTACAAAAGGTTTCATCCACAATAGGATGTCTTGGCGAGAGTGTCAAGACTTAGGGAATCTCTTGACACGGGCAGTGAACGGGAATAAAAACTATTCCGTTCTCTGACTATGTGTTTACCAAGCCCAGGTAGTAATTTTTGTCTTTTTTTTTCCATGCAGAATATTGTGGTTTCAACCATTTTTCTTTATTTTCAGGGGTTTCGGACAAGGCGGTTCTAATAGTGTACTTCGTTCTTTGATCTGATTCTTCTTTTAGGAGTTATGGTCTATTTAATTTTTATTCTGGGACGTGATCATCTCTTACTAGGCTGCTAGCTACCGTTGCAACCCGGAAAAAGGGTTCATTGACTTCATGAGATTTATATTAAACACGTAAAAGGATATATTTTTATAGGAGACATGGTAGTACATGCAGGACTCGCTGTGTTCAAAAATAAATTTAGTTAGCCTATTTTAGAGTAGACATTTAAATATATATATGCATTCATTATCAACGCAACACATATCTGGTGGCATAATTAGGCTAAGCGCTGAAACTAATACATTAAACGAAAAACCAAGTCACCTACCTTATTAACATTAAGTATCGAAATGCCATTAATTACACAAAGCGAGAAAAAGGCTTGAAAGTAATAATAAAGTTAATAGTAACTTCTCAGCTACGCATTTAAGGACTTGTGCTTAAGGACTTATAAATGAAGGACTACTACTAAACATATACAAAACACCAAAAGATCGAACATTCAACAAACAGCATTGTAGATCAAGTATATGTAGTAATCCACAACATATGTAATCTACAGCATATGTAGATACACAATCAGAAAGACCACTTAGAGCTTTTGAGCGAGCATGATCTTCGAGTTCGGGCAGCTGAATTAAAATATTGGGTAATTCATAATCATTCTCCCGGTACTTGAAAAAAGCTGATCTAATCTCTATTTTCTCCGTGTTAGATAGGCCGCTCCACATTGGTGGCACATAATAAATAACTGGTGAAGTAGCTGCTGAATAAAGATATGACAAAACTTTTCTATTTAGGCTAAATTTCAGTGAAGCCAAATTAGTGCAACTTATCCCTAAACCCGTTATAACGCTGCCATCTATAATTGTTCGAGTATCTTTTATTTTAGTTCCGTACGTTACACCAAGGCACTTCAGAGAATAACTTGAACGTATAGCAACACCGCCTACGGTTACAACTTCATTACTGTGTAGCCCACTCATACGGGAGGGGGTCGAAAATGAGGAACTAGGTCTTAGCAGCATTAACAGCAGAATATACACGCAGTCATTATTTATATTTTAACGGACGGGAAAAAAAAAACGTCGAGGGGCTAAGATTCATGACCTTGTTTTTGTGAGTCAGGATGATAAAACACTTTGGCGAGCTCCTTCCATGCCACAAGCAAATCTTGCCTGAAGTTTCTCTCCAGTTGTTTGAACACATGTATGTCTAATACTCGAAGTAATGCTGGCTCTGGTATTAGTTTTTGATAAGTCTTATTACCTAGCTTTTAATTTTAATAGCAGTACCAGCAATGTTAGTAGCCCTAATAGTAAAGCTACCATTTCCGTTAGATGTAGGGTGGTTGTTCACCTACTCGCGCGCTGTAATGCTTTTTCTAGGTTATCTGCTATCTATTCAAGAAACAAATATATGGTATTTTAAAATAGACGAGATTTATACAGGAGGTTTCCTCTAGGATTTACGGATATAGCCAATTATTATATAGGATAACGGAAGCTGTGCAACCAGTGATGATAGTGAGGAAACCGGGGACTGATAAGAACTAATCCGCATGGCGGCAACAAACCGGAAGATGGCGCAGCGTTTAATAATCAACGTAAAAATCACTCGATGGCATTCACGAGTCTTTAAATAGCCCTTCGTTTAAATATAAAAGTATTGTTACCAACTTAAGCAATACTAACAAACTAAGGACTTACCAGTAGATATTGTGTGAGGCCTATCGGGAGGCGGTCCTGCTTTATTCATATCAATAAACTGCATCGTTTCTTGCAGGTTGGGCCAAGTCGCTGTTGCAGGATTATGAGGAGGATAAGGGGATAGAGGCGTGCTGGAATTCGAAGAAGTGCTGCTTGTATTACTGCTTCCCCTGTTGTGCTCATTCATTCTCTGTAATTGAATAACACAACTCACTTATTTGATGTTTTTCGTTGAAAATAAGGACAGTAATCAGCAACATAAAAAAATTGTAAAAAAAAGAAGAAAAAGCACTTGAAAGATTCATGGCTCCAGCGTATCACTTAATTTATGTCCTTTAGTAGGTCCGGTTTCCTTAGGTAATTCCTTATTTATTTATATGATCCTTTTATTCATAAATATGTAATAAACCGAAAATAAAGATAAGCTTATGTCTCCGAAAATCCGAATACTAGGTGGAGGGGATCAGAATATTTTTCCAAGAGAAGCAAGAAAGACAAGCATGCCAGAATAAGGGGAGGGGGAGGCTTTGAGGTTATTAGTCCCTCTCCATGGCTTCTTAAATTTTACCGACAAAAAAAAAACACAAAAATCGGGCAAAAACATATACGGGGTAGGGAGAAGGGGGGGGGGGTTCAGGGCCATCACACCACCTGTTGCAAAACCTCAAGATTTTTACAATTTAACAGGATTCTTAATTATCTATTAATTCTATCTAATGTGATTATCTCTTTTTATTATGTAGCGTGTGTGTCTGGATAGGGGGAAAGGATTGAGGGCTGTGGAACTAGAATCAGTGTGATTATGGGGTCACATTTTCTAAATTGTCTAGAGAGGAAAAATTTTTCGTGAAAATTTAAAGAAGTATGTTAAAATTCCATATAACCCCCCGCCCCTCCAGTTTTTAAGAGATAGTATGGAGAACCTTAGAGGCAGACACGCAACGATGAACGTATCCCAAAATAAGAGAGAGGGGGAATACTTAAAAATAATCAACTTTTTACAAAAATATTAGCATTACTAAAAGTAGCTCATTGCAGCACCAAGTCTCTTACAGAACTTCACACGATTCTTCTCCATCGAATCTATGGAAAACTTCTCTCTTTACTCTATCCCATGATCCGTGACCAAGAATGGTATCTAGGTAAGTGATGCTATCCAATCGGTCTACATTCTCGGTATGTAAAGCATGTCTTCATCCTCATTTATTCCTAATTTAAGCGACTTAAGACTGATTATTATTAATTACCAAACTTAATCTCACAACTTGGACTCACAAAACCTCCTGAAAGTCATTCGTTTTACCAATACTTTTATCTCATCACCATAACCTAAATATAAGAATTTTACCATCTACATACCATGTTCGTTTTAGTTATATTTCTTAGGCCAAACCAATTAAAATAATCCGTAAAAACGGAGATGAAACACAACCCCATTAAACTCCTAATTCTGCACCAAATCAAATGCTAATCTCGCTAACTACCTTAACCGCGGCACTTTTTTACAACAAAAAAACGTGGCACAGTTTTTTTTTTTTTTTTTTTTTTTTTTTTTTTTTTTCATGGTGCTAATTACTTTAATGTACTTATCTGGTAAACCATACAAGCTTAAACCTTTACTAAAGCATTATATTTGCTGAACCAAATGCCTATGCACAATCTTTGAAACTCAAGACTCAAAAAGTCTAACCATGCGGCCACTTCTCAATTATCAGTCTAATTGTGAAAATCAGGTCATCACATCATCTCCCTTTCCTGAACTAAATTTCTCTTTTCTTAGAACTGTGTATGCAGCAACTCTTAATCAACCAAGTATCATTATGCTAAGTAATTTGCTTCCTACCGGAATTAAAGCCAACGCATCAAGAATTACTTCACCAATATTATCACCTTTCTTACAAAGGGGCTTAAGTGGTATTTTGCTAAATCTTCACGGTTTCAGGGAAAAGAATCTGGGGACGCCACCACGGGTCTATTTCGCAGATTTGTCTAAAAAAAATTTTTTTTTTTTAATTTGAATAGTCAACCATCTTTTCGTTAACGTGTAAAAATACAAGTCAGGCCTTTAAGTTTTCCGTTGCATCCAGTAAATGGGTATACATATGAGTTAAACGCAATTCCATGCATTGTATTGCGATGTTTTTTTACAAAAATGAATGGACATTGACTTGAGATAGTATCATAAATTCAAACGAGCTGGACAGCAAAAACTTTAACATCAAGGCTAGTCGTAGAGACATAGCAGCTTCATATACACTACACAGACGAGCCAACTGTAACATTGGTTCGTCCTAAGGATTTTACACAAACGTCTTTTTCTTGAATCCTTTTAAAAAGAGTTTATATGCATACAGAACTAATACATTTGAATGTCAAAATTTATATAACTCTTTAAAAAAATCAAAATATACTAAAACAACTTAAATGATGAGAGTATGTTATTACATAAAATTTGAACACGAATAAGTCCATTTAGAAACAGAGGGTCATTAGTCCTGAACTAACAACTGACCGTTTCCAATCAATATTATGATGTATGTCCCTTACATAGACCTCTTTGAGATTGAACACATGAAATAAGCATAGTTCTATGCATTGATTCCAATTATAAATGTATTTCTTCTCTATTCGGTCAGTTTGTGTCAAGTATTGAATATCCAAAATTCGACCTGAGTTTTACTAAAAATATATAAATGAGGACAATGTATATGTCCCCAGTATAATGTATATATATACTGTTTTTTTACCTACATCATTTACTATTTAATGATCATTTAGAAGTTTAGTTGAACTATTTAGTGACTGTTAATGCTTAGACGATAGGCTCTTTTCTTACTTTTACAACATGACCCTTATGAAATGGATAATTCAAAGAAGCCTTTCTTAGAAACAAAGTACCACTGCAGAGAGCAATAAAACACGAATCAATGCCATCTACCATTGCCCAGCAAAATTGTAAGGCTACCTTCGCTTAACTTAAATTTTACAAAGCATCATTACACAGCTTACGGTGCTGGTGTTATGGGCCGTTTACTTTTTTTTCTAGTTCTGATGTGTAAGATAGGTAGTGGCTTTTAGCTCCTAATGGCTTTTATGACCCGTGTTAAAGCATCAAAGACATAATGCTCTTTAGTTTTTGGGTTATCTGGGGTATTTGTGCATTTACTCCTTTCAATTTCTTACCTCGGCTGCCATAATTCCACGTGTATTCATTCTCATGACTACTAAAGTGTCCTGCGAAGTGAATCCGGAATCTTGAGATGAAACGCTTGAAAGACGGGTTCCCACTGACATGTTTTGCTATAAAAGAAAAGGAAATTATATACACCTCAAATAATATCTTTCCAATTTTTATTTTTTTATAGTATTTAGCAAATACAACAGTCAAGGACAAACAAATGACAACGTCAAGGACGTTGCTTTTATTGCAACGTAATACTGGGCATTTAAAATCAGGTCAGGTTTAAAAAACAATTGAGTTATATACACCATATATAGTTATCAGGCATGCTCTATTGATTTGTATCAAGTACAAAATGCTGAATTTCGTCTCCTTTATTTATGATTGTTCGAAGCATAATACTTCCCATACTTTTACAAGGAACATAAATTAATCAAAATTAAATTGCAAAAAAGATGTTTTGGCAGAGAAAGTATTTGAGTTTTTTCCTTGTAGTCAATATAGTAGTGTTTACGCTACTCAGAAAAATTTTTGGTCAATATCAATATTAATGAGAAGTTTACTCATGGAACTTTTAGCAACTCATTGCAGCACCGAGCCACGTGAGGGTCGTTTTTATTGCTCAAGTTTTTATTGGTTTATAAAATGAATATTTAAACAGTTTTTCACGTCTTAGACTTAAGAACAAGGCCGTATCCAGAGGAGGGGTGGTGGTGACCCCCTCCCCCCCGAAATGTTTGTCCTACTCGTAAAAACGTAACAAAAATGAATATAAACAAATTTTTGATGGGTTAGTTTTCTTTTGAAAAAAAATCTGAGATTTTCTTGCTTAAGAATTAAAATATATGGTTATAATTTTTAAGTTACCTGTTGAATCGTGGATTTGTTTTATAGTAGGAACTTATTTCTACTGTTCTTAAGTTTAATATGGCTATTTACTTTTCTTTGATGAATATCTCTTTATGGAAAGTTTTTTTGAATTAATTTCTGTTCGTTTTTATTACCAAGGTTTTTATTAGTTTGTAAAATAAATATTTCTACTGTTTTTCGCGTCTTAGACTTAAGCAACACTTTTAAGACTCTTAACTTATATACTTATAACTTACAACCCTTGATCCTGGGCTCTGGGGGGTTGTGTCAATCCCGGAGTTATTATTATAGTATTTTTGGACTATTTTGAACAAAATGACTATCTCAGAATTTCGATCGGATGTATTTGGGGAAAAAAGGGTGTGGGGGGGGGGGAGCTTGTGGCCCTCTGATCCCTTTTGACTTTTAAAAAGGGAACTAGAACTTTCAATTTCCAATCAAATGAGCTGCCCCCAAAGTTTATACGGCCACCCTTTCCATAAATATCTTATATGCCCCCGGGGTATAATTTATAACCTTTGCTCCCAGGCTCCGGAAGGGGGGGGGGATGTTGTCTCAGCCCTGGAGGTATTGTTATAGATCTTTGGACATTTTTGAAGAAAATGGCTGTCTCAAAATTTTGATCGGGTGCACTGGGGGAAAAGAGGGCTTGGGTGGGCTACCTGCCCTCTGATCACTTTGACTCTTAAAGAGGGAACTAGAACTTTCAATTTCCAATTGAATGAGCCCCCTCCAAAGATTATACGACCACTCTGTTTTTATATTAAGTGCCTCTGAGAAAAAAAACCATTAAAGCCTTTACTATAGGCAATACCATAGCGTTGTCTCTGATACTACATACCAGAATGGGTGGGGGAAAGAGGGACAACGCTCACAGAAGCGTACCAAACGGTCCCCAGAAAAACAGAAAAACAGTACATTTAAATGCAGTTTTGTTCCATCATATTGGTAGGGAAGGGGGGGGGGCAGGCGAACCTGTGTGTACCTTAGAATAAAACCGAATTCCGTATAACTATAGCCATTTAAGCTGGGTTTCACTCACTTGTCATCCCTAATTTTCGTGGTGATAATAGTGTTTGATGCTTAGTTGTAGGGAATATTTTTAAGCTCATTGGTGCACAGATTTTACTGTACACTTGAGCTTTTCAAGAATAATCCTGAAGCAAATTCGGAGTCCCTAAAACGTAGGCTAACCCAACCATTTCTACACTTCTTTCTGTTTAGATATATACTATACCAGTGATTCCAAGGCCGTACTCAGGATTTTTTTCGGAGGGGGTTTTGCTCAAAATATTTTTTTTGGGGGGGGGGGGTACACAAAAAAAAACTCAAAAAACGAATATAAAATTTGTTTATGTCCATTTTTGTTACGTTTTTACGAGTCAGACAAATATTTCGGGAGGGGGGGGGGGATTCAAACCCCCTAACCCTTAACTTGGTATATTTTTTCGAATCATCCCCTGGGTATATTTTATACTTAAAAAAAATATTGTCTAAATACAACACATTTTATACAGACTTCACTCATTCTTCAAGTCTGTAATTATGATCTCTTCCAACCCGAATGTCTTCAAAAATGTCTCAAAAACGTCTGGGCCTATCGTTTGGCCCCAACTGAGTTGCGAAAAGCAAGATTTTTTGGAACCTTTGGTCCGTTATCCCTAAAACGTAGGCTAACCCAACCATTTTAACACTTCATTCGGTTTAGACATATACTATACCAGTGGTTCCAAGGCCGTACTCAGGATTTTTTTTCGGAGGGGGTTTTACTCAAAATATAATTATTTTTTTTTTGGAGGGGGGGGGGGTGGGGGTTACACAAAAAAAACCCACAAAAAACGCATACAAAATTTGCTTATGTCCATTTTTGTTACGTTTTTAAGAGTCAGACAAACATTTCGGGAGGGGGGATTGGGGGGGGGGAGGGGGTTACACAAAAAAGCTAAAAAAAACGCATAAAAATTTGTTTATATCCATTTTTGTTACGTTTTTACGAGTCAGACAAACATTTCGGGAGGGGGGGGGGGATTCAAACCTCCTAACCCTTAACTTGGTATATTTTTTCGAATCATCCCCTGGGTATATTTTATATGGAAAAAAATATTGTCTAAATACAACACATTTTATACAGACTTCACTCATTCTTGTAGCTTGATTAAGAAAAGTTGTAGGCGTGGTACAAATCAAGGAGCAATATAACCTTATTCATTTTTAGTGTTCGTATTAATCACATGCCAGGGTCATAATTAAAGAGAATACCTCTTTAATATAAATTTAAGAGAATACATTTAGAATATGTGCTACTAAATTTTAATAGGTTATAAACATTCTCTTGGCACTGCTAATTGGGATCAGCTGGAAAGAACTGGTTTCAATCAATAATTATACCCAGGCTATTGGCTAAATTATTCAATATTCGAAGCAATGTTTAAATTTTCTACCTGGAGAGATATCCGTGTTCTTAGAGCGTTCAGAGCCGGTGAAGCTTGTTGGTTTTGACTTGAAGATGCAGATTCACTTGAAGCAGAGCTATGTAAGGAGCTGATGGAGCACATTGATGACTTTCTTGATCCCATATTACGAGGAGAGCCAGGTGGTGTTTTGAATGAATATGCGCTGGTATCAATGCCTTTGAGATTGACAAGCATCTGAAAGACAGAAATAACGAATCCAAATAAATGAAGTCAAATGGTCTATGTTAAAAACTAAAGAAAAAAAAATGAGGTTGAAACAGTCACTCATTCAATGTGCTTTCTGATTAGCCTAAAACTTATGTTTTTTATCCTAAAACTAACGTTTCCTCTATTTTAAGTGATAAAAATATGAACTTCAGAAACAGTTTTTATGCTCATTCCGAATACACAAAAATTCTTTTTAATTTGAATATACCCCTTAAACATCATTAGCATGAGGAAATATGATTAACTTTACAAAAAGAAGTGAAACACCCACAACAAGGGATACCTCCCCTCCCCCAATTGATACAACTGCGCCTGACACCTCGCAAGTAAATTTTTAAGGCCAACATTCAAACAGTTTCTGCAAGTCGTCCTCTGTATGAAGAGTAGAATTTAAGAGGGGAAGGTGGTTGAGTAAACCCACCCCGCCCCATATTTTGGATAACCTTGCAAATGTTATTTAAAAAGGACAAACTAAATCGAAAAACTAGTTTTTCAAACGGAAGTGAAGAGCAATGCTAAAAATCAGGACAAATATAAGTTATTCTATAAGTTACTCTATATAACAAATATAAGTTACCCGCTAGATAAAAAATATAAGTTACTCTATATATGAAAGGGGCTAACAATCTTAACCCGCATGTTACGCTAAACTTCCAAATTTTTTTTTTTTTTTTTTTTTTTTTTATTCAATGCTTCGAGAATGAATGCTTTAGCGCAATAGAAACAATAAAATTGGAAGTTTTAATGCTCTAGGTTAAAGAAAGGGTTTGCCTGTAGGGACTTGTACTTCGAAAATCTCACAAAACTACATTTATTTCTATTTTAGCAGCTTTTTGTTTTTTAACACAACGAAAGATTTTTTTTATTTTTAGTTCGGATTCAAAATGTGCGAACTTCATCAAATAAAAGACATCTTCTAATACAAATTGTTTTTAATTCGTAACTGTTAAGATAATAAAAGTTAAACATATCCAGCATCAGCAGGCACATTGAGATTCTATCACACTTATTAAAATAATAATAATAAAAATATGCAGGTACAGGTTAGAGCTGCCACCCTTTTTCATCGCATCTCGCATCTTAATATAAAAAGATATTCTTACAACCACAAAACGGGGAAAAAGGCTTAAATACATAAATATTTAGGATGTCGGGTATAGAAAAGCACTTTTTGAAAACATTATAGTATATAATCTATATAATATTTATATTATATATCACATATAATTTATTTATATAATAGCATACATAAATATTATACTGTTATAAACATTTAGGATGTTGGGTATAGAAAAACACTTTTTGAAACATTAAATCCCTTAAGAGAAGATTCTCATGCAATTATCCTTATCCCTGAAAAAAAATGAAGCAGCCAAAAGTTGGGGGATGAAAAAAGTGAACCTAAACTCGCACCAGGGGTCAACGGCGGTTTTGCAAATGATGTAACATCAACCATAAATTGTTTATCAGCATATAGTGGGATATTCGGAACGATTCCAGGATGTGGTAATAAAACTTTATATACCCATTGTATAAGAATCATAGCTATTTGATAAATCAGTCGGATATGATGTGAAAATTTCTTTCCTTCCCCCTTTGTTTAAATTTAGCATATTTATAGGGTAAAACTAAACAGACAAAATGCTAATATCAATTTACAAAGGCTAGAACAGAGGGGGAGGGTGACAGCTGGCTGTAAAACTAGCTAAATTGCAGATTGTGTAAATTAAAAGCAACATTCAAGTGATAGCAATATTTACGCTTTGCCGCCAAAACTTTTATGTCAATGATGCCGACTCCGAATTTGCTTCAGGATTATTCTTGAAAAGCTCAAGTGTACAGTAAAACCTGTGCACCAATCAGCTTAAAAATATTCCCTACAACTAAGCATCAGACACTATAATCACCACGAAAATTATGGATGACAAGTGAGTGAAACCCAGCTTAAATGGCTATAGTTATACGGAATTCGGTTTTATTCTAAGGTACACACAGGTTCGCCCCCCCCCTTCCCTAGCAATATGATGGAACAAAACTGCATTTAAATGTACTGTTTTTCTGGTTTTCTGGGGACCGTTTGGTACGCTTCTGTGAGCGTTCTCCCTCCCCCACCCATTCTGGTATGTAGTATCAGAGACAACGCTATGGTATTGCCTATAGTAAAGGCTTTAATGTTGTTGTTTTTCTCAGAGGCACTTAATATGAAAACAGAGTGGTCGTATAATCTTTGGAGGGGGCTCATTCAATTGGAAATTGAAAGTTATAGTTCCCTCTTTAAGAGTCAAAGTGATCAGAGGGCAAGTAGCCCACCCAAGCCCTCTTTTCCCCCAGTGCACCCGATCAAAATTTTGAGACAGCCATTTTCTTCAAAATTGTCCAAAGATCTATAACAATACTTCCAGGGCTGAGACAACATCCCCCCCCCTTCCGGAGCCCGGGAGCAAAGGTTATAAATTATACCCCGGGGGCATATAAGATATTTATGGAAAGGGTGGCTGTATAAACTTTGAAAGCAGCTCATTTGATTGGAAATTGAAAGTTCTAGTTCCCTTTTTAAAAGTCAAAAGGGATCAGAGGGCCACAAGCTCCCCACCCCCCACCCTTTTTCCGCAAATACATCCGATCGAAATTTTGAGATAGACATTTTGTTCAAAATAGACCAAAGATACTATAATAAAAACTCCGGGATTGACACAACCCCCCAGAGCCCAGGATCAAGTGTTGTAAGTTATAAGTATATAAGTTAAGAGTCTTAAAAGTGTTGCTTAAGTCTAAGACGCGAAAAACAGTAGAAATATTTATTTTACAAACTAATAAAAACCTTGGTAATAAAAACGAACAGAAATTAATTAAAAAAAACTTTCCATAAAAAGATATTCATCAAAGAAAAGTAAATAGCCATATTAAACTTAAGAACAGTAGAAATAAGTTCCTATGATAAAACAAATCCACGATTCAACAGGTAACTTATAAATTATAACCATATATTTTAATTCTTAAGCAAGAAAATATCCAGATTTTTTTCAAAAAAAAACTTTAAAACATATAAAAAATTTGTTCATATTCATTTTTTTTACGTTTTTACGAGTAGGACAAACAGTTCGGGGGGGGGGGGGAGGGGTCACCACCACCCCTCTTCTGGATACGGCCTTGACGTGAAAAATCGTAGAAATATTCATTTTATAAACCAATAAAAACTTTGGCAATAAAAACGACCAGAAATTAATTACAGAATAAATGAATCTTAAACAGCTTCAATGTTTTATTATTCTTTTATTTCCCAGAGGTACTTAATATGGAAAGGGTGGTCGCATAAACTTCGGAGGGGGCTCATTTTATTGGAGATCGGTCTTATTGTAGTTCAAACTGAAAAAGACGAGAAGTTACTATTAAAGAATAAACGAAACCCAAAACGAACAGAAATTAAAAATTAATGATCATAGCAAACATAAAGATATCAGGTGCAAATATAGACGAGCAAATAAATCTTAAATAGCTTCAATGTTTTATTATTATTTTTTCCCCAGAGGCCCTTCACATGAAAGGGGTGGTCACCCCTTTTTATGCCCCCGGGGTAAAGGGGGCTTATTCGATTGGATGTCGGAAGCTCTAGTGCTCTTTTTAAGAGTCGAAAGTGATCAGAGGGCAACTAGCCCCCCCGTCCTCTTTTCCCCAAATGTATCCGATCAAAATTTTGAGATAGCCATTTGCTCAAAATGGTCCAAAGGTCAAATAACTATGCTTCCAGGGTTTACAAAAACCCTCACAGCCCCCAGGGCAAAGGCTGTAAATTATACAAGATGTCTATTGTTAACATATAAGGTTTTCATGGAAGATGTGGTCGTGTAGACTTCGGAAAAGGCTCATTCGATTTTAAATAGAAATTTCGAGTTCCCTTTTCAAGAGTCAAGAGTGATAGAAGGTCAACCAGCCCCCCCCCCCCCATACCTTTTTCTCCAAATGCTTCCGATCAAAATTTTGATATAACCATTTTGTTCAAAATAGTGCAATTGTCAAATGACTATGGTTCCGGTTTGACAACCCCCCCCCCTCCGGGCAAGGGCTATAAGTTATGCTAGTTACCCATTGTTAATATATAATTTTTTCATGGGGGGGGGGGGGGCGTATCAACTTTGGGCGGGGCTTATTCGATTGGCTGTCGAAAGCTCTAGTGCCCTTTTTAAGAGTCGAAAGTGATCAGAGCGTAACCAGCTCCCTCCCCTCACGCCCTATTTTTCCCCAGGTGCATCCGATTAAAACTTTTGTTCAAGTTAGTCCAAAAGTAAAATAACTATGACTCAAGGGTTGGCAAATCCCCCACAGTCCCCGGAGCTAGAGCTGTTACTTATACAAGTTGCCCGTAGTTAACATATAAGGTTTTAGTGCAAGGGGTGGTCGTATTAAGTTTGAAGGGGACTCATTCAATTGAAAATTAAAAGTTTTAGTTCTTTTTAAAAGAGTCACAAGTAATCAAAGGGCAGCCCCCTTCCACCCCTTTATTTTCATTTCTTCTTGGTTTCATATCCTTTTGACGACCGAAACCGAATGACAGAGGAGAAAGAAAAAGAGACTCGGCGATTTAAGGCACATTGTATTAACACAAGGAAACTTTTGGATCGATCTCAACTCCATGAGGGAAGGGTGAATAATGTGACGGAGGATTCCTGCTTTTTTTCTGTCACCTGTGATCTATTGGTCATTAGTAGGAATTTACTATCAGGAAATGTTTGAGTTGGAAGAGCGAAAGTATTTCTTTTTATACCACCTGAACATATACAACGTCCGACGTGAGATATGTTTTCTTAGAGTGAAGTTGTTGGCTTTTTTGACGGGACAAAATTAACAAAGGAGAAAGTGAAAACTACGAACAGTGTGTGAATCCACTCCCCCATTAAAAATGTTGGTATTATCTAAATGATGTAAATAAATGATTCTATTTTCATTTTTCACTAAATCATTTCTAAATTTTTGTTTAGTCTAAATGCAAGGTTTAATTCCGACTTTTTCACGTTTTTTCCGCTCTCTTAGCCGATTTCTTTGAATTTTTCTCATCTTCTTCTTTCATTTTTAGTTTGTTTGCTTTGATTTATTTAATTTATTTTCTTATTGCAATCGTTGACTTTTTTGCTTGACAAACATACAAAAATTAAAAACTGCGAATAACTTTATATTGAAACTTTCATACTGAAATCCATTCTTAAAAATAAAAACGAAAGAGGGCATTAGCAACAAAATATAAACTGAGCCATACATATTAAATATTGACATTGAAACATACCCATACTGAAATAGGTTCTTAAAATGCTGTACAATGGGATAAACAGCAACACTGACAACAAAATATAAACTGAGCCATACATATTAAATATTGACATTGAAACATACCCATACTGAAATAGGTTCTTAAAATATGCTGTACAATGGGACAAAGAGCAACACTGACAACAAAATATAAACTGAGCCATACATATTAAATATTGACATTGAAACATACCCATACTGAAATAGGTTCTTAAAACATGCTGTACAATGGGACAAAGAGCAACACTGACAACAAAATATAAACTGAGCCATACATATTAAATATTGACATTGAAACATACCCATACTGAAATAGGTTCTTAAAATGCTGTACAATGGGACAAAGAGCAACACTGACAACAAAACATAAACTGAGCCAAAAACATTAAGAAAAATGAAAAGTGTGCGTTTGTGTTGATTAAAGGAAGTGAAGGATAAACTTAGTATTATTTATGAATCATAAATGTATTCACGCCGCAAAACAGCTTCACCCCTAAACCCTTTCGAATCAGAATACAGGAAACAGCCCTATTGAAGTGCGAGATGCCTGTGTTTTAGTAATACTATACTTGTAAGAGCACTCCCTCGAAACATTAAGGGGATACCATAAAGTTTTTTTTATACTGATGTATTATACCAAACACAGTCGAGAAGTTTGACGAATGTAAGATCTGAGAAAACAAGTTTCATAACCACAAAGACAATTGGCGGGTGACAGAATGCATTGGACTTGTATAATTTGGGCTATAGATTTGCATATTAGGGGGAGGGGGATGTTGTGTTATGTTAATTTACCCCCCCCCCTATAGTGTGCAAATATATAGCCCAAATGTTTAACCTAACTTCACTTCCAGGATTTATTTCGGGGGGAGGGGGTTTCCACAAAAACACAAAAAACGCATAAAAAAATTTTTTTGCATCTATTTTTGTTACATTTTTGCGATTCAGACAAACATTTCAGGAGGGGGGGGGTGCATTAAACCCCCCCTGGATACGGCCTTGCCCCAGTATATAAGTTTTGACACGGGCCCTTAAATGGATCATAGGAGAGGGCAATTCACCCTTTCCCACCTCTTGTGCACAAATGTAATTTTTATGCTTCCACAGCTTTTCAATGAAACGAAAGATAACATTGACAAAAGTGCGCATAGACCCCAAATATGGACTTTGGATATTATTCAGTAAAAGAAAGGGTTGAGTAATACTTATTATTTATCACACTATATTCACGCCCACCATTGGAGTTAAGAGACAATTGTTCGCCTAACTTAGTCTTAATTAAAGGCTTAAATAAAGCAATCCATCTTGAAACGATTATGAAATTATCGCTGTAATTGTGCTAATCTATTAACCTATATTGCAGATGAAATTTAATTTCAAAAACACTCATATTTCTATGGCAATCAATTTAGGGTTTTTATTCACATTTCCTCTTGACGTCAAAGCCAATATAAAGTAATATAACAGGCTCTACAAAAACTCAATATAGATAGACCTTAGGGGCGAAAGAAACTAAATATAGATGCAGAAAAGCAATGAAAAATCGAATACATCAAGTTTTACGTCGGTTTCAATCCCAAATTAAAAGTTACACGGAATGGTTACTTTTATAATTGAGATGTAGAAAAGTCATATTGACTAAATCCATAAAAGAAACATCAGAGAATACTGAAAAACAGGATCTGGTACTATTTTTGATTTTGAGATACAAAACATCTTGTGGGGAAGTTGTTGGTGTTCGTTAATGTGTTTGAAAATTAAGAGTGGCTGTTTCAAGGGTGTCAAAGTATGTTTCAACACAGCCAAAGCCAATTGGCTACTTGGAAACTGTTCAGTATTCGATGGCCAAAATACTTTCTGTCTGTTTTGGGCATTAGTTCCCCGTTTTTATAGAATACATTTTCAAACAGTTCGTGGTAACGAACTGTAAGTAAGGAGGGACCCGGCTCAATGGTAACCGAAACTCTAAAAAACGGAATTTTGATACCGATAGATACATCAAAAGAATCAGATTTTAATTCTGATTTCACATATTAAAGTTTCATCAAGTTTAATATTACCCATCAAAAGATACGTGCCTGAGAAAATTTGGCTGATTTTCGAAAAAAGGGGGAAAGACCCCATAAAAGTTATAGAGCCTTAATGAAAATCACACCATCATATTCAGCTTATCAGAGAACCCTACTGTAGAGGTTTCAAGCTCCTATCTACAAAAATGTGGAATTTTCCATTTTTGTTTATTGTTGTGTTTATTTGTTGTTTTTTTTGTTTTTTTTCCCTATGGGTAATCGTATTGACCCAGTGGTCCTAGAATATCGTATGAGGGCTCATTGGAACGGAAATTAAAAGTTTTAGGGCCCCTTTTTAGTGAAAAAAATTGAAGGGCAGCTAGGCCCCTTCCCACGCTCATTTTCCTCTCAAAGTCATCCAATCGAACTTTTGAGATAACCATTTAGTTCAGCATAGTCGAGAATCTAATAAATGTGTCTTTGAGGATGATTTAGTCCCTCACGGGTCCTCGGGGAAGGGCTGCACTTTATGAACTTTGCCCATTGTTTACATATAGTATTGGTTATTGGGAAGTATACAGACATTTTCAGGAAAGATTTTTTTTTCTGGTTGGAGGGGGGGGGCTGGAGGAGGAGGTTACTCGGGAGAATCTTTCCGTGGAGGATGTTTCTTTGGGGTAATGGACATTTCTATGAAGGGGGCGCCGGATTTCCAAGCATTATTTAAAAAACGATCAGAAATTAAATAAAAAAAAACCATTTTTTCAACTGAAAGTAAGAAGCAACACTAAAACTTAAAACAAACAGAAATAAATATGATTATGAGGGGCGTCATCCGCAAGTCAAGACCTCACTCTTTACGGTACAGTTTTTTTTTTAGTGGTGTAAATAAAGTTATCTATTATAATTAAACGGCCGTTATGATTAAAAGGTTTGTGAATTAAAAAAAATTTAACTTTTAACATAAATAGCGTTGTATTTAACAATGGTAGAACCCCTTCATAAACGTAATAATATAAACGTAATAAAAAAAAAACAATAAAAAAAAAACAAGCGCTACGGCTCTTTAGTAATCGAAACTTTTAAAAACGGAATTTTGATGTCAATAAATGTATCAAAAGAATGGGCTTATAATGCTGATTCTAAATATATAAATTTTATTAAGTTTAGTATTACTCATCAAAGGCTACGAGCCTGAGAAAATTTACCTGATTTTTTAAAGAGAAGGAAAACATCCCCTACAAGTGAAAGAATTTTAATGAAAATCACACGGTCAGATTCAGCGTATCAAAAAACCCTATTACATAGGTTTCAAGCTCATATCTGCAAAAATCTGCAACTTTGTTTTTTTTTTTTTTTTGCCAGAAGAAAAATATACGAATATAGAAGTTCGTTACGTAAGTTAATATGTAAATTACGTCAGAACCAAATTTAGAGACATCCATTTAGCAAAAGAAGAGTTAAATTTTTATGCAAATTTCGTTTAATTATTCATTGACGGTGAACCAAAATAAATGCCGCATTAACTAAAAAACGATCAGAAATTAAATAAAAAAACAAGTTTTTTAAACTGAAAGTAAGGAGCAACAATAAAACTTAAAACGAACAGAAAGTAGTCCGTAGATGAAAGGGGCTGTCCCCTCCTCAACGCCTCGCTCTTTACGCTAAAGTTTTTTATTGTTTAAAAAAAATAGAGTTGTGAGAAAGTCAAAGTTTAGCGTAAAGAGCGAGGCGTTGAGGAGGGGACAGCCCCTTTCATGTACGGAATTTCTGTTCGTTTTAAGTTTTAATGTCGCTCCTTACTTTCAGTTTAAAAAACTTGTTTTTTTTATTTAATTTATGATACAAGGTCAATCGAGGAGTACTTTAATACTGAGGTTTAAAAATTTCAGGAAATAGATTTAATTGATTTGGCCTAAGATCGACGTAAAAGTATAAAATTTCTAGTGGGGAAAATATCAAGAGGTGTTAGTGTTCACTTATATATTTGATAATTGAGAGAGCATCTTAGCTAAACTGGCTATGTTAAAACTGTTTTGCATTGGATGGCCAAAATTCTTCCGTGAGTTTTGAGCATGAATTTCCATTTTTAGGGAACATATTTATGATGAAACAAGGTCAAGACTCAACCGAGAAGTGCTTTGACCCCGATATCTAGAAATATAAAAGTGGCCTTGATCAATTTGGCTTCCGAACGTTCAATTAATGTTAGAAAGTAAGAAACGTGATCCGACAAACGTATCATCTTTATCCAATACCGACATTTGTTTTGTCAAGTATAATATAAAAGGAAATACCACTACAATTACTAACAACTCACTGTAGCACCAAGCCACCTGAGCCAACACAGCTGCGCATGCCCCTCCTCCCTCCCAATTTACTCAAAACTTTCTTCTTTAAACCCTCTCAGTCTAAAGTCCCAAGTTCCTTTAAATCATTTACTTTGATCTCTTCTCCCCCCATTCAGAGAAAGAACGATTTGCTTTTTTCGGCCCTAAATGAATGGCTGTAAAGGACGATCTTTGACAAGATGTCATCCTTCGGCCGCAAAATGTGTCCTAGCTATCTCAGCCTTTCTTTCATTCGTAGAAAGCGGGATAGAACCATATTTTTCGGCCAATTTGACAAAATACATAGAAACGAGCAGGGGCGGATCCAGGATTTTTTTTGGGGGGGGGGCGGAGGGGGCGCAAAATAGGTTAATCCGATAAACTTGAGTTAAGAGCAAGTTTAATTAACTCAAACGTGCGTTAATTAAGTAAATTGCACTACATTAGACTACATTAGGGGAGGGGTACCCCCTCGCCCCCTGGATCCGCCACTGGAAACGAGCAGCAAAGATGATTAAAATAGAATGTGTACTGCTGATTAAGTTTGAAAAAACAGACAATATAATTAAAAATAATCAAGAAAACAAGGGTAATTTCAACCAGTGGCCAGTAAATTCGGCCTGTCTCTTTGTTGAAACTATCCTCATTTTCTTGATTATTTTTAATTATGTTTTCTATCTTTATGTTTATTTTAATGATTTTTATGTTTAACAACTCATCTTGAATTCTCTTGTCCTTATTAACATTTTTAATCGTATTCGAAGATTTTTTTTTTTAGAATTGGTCAGATAAGACAACCTGAAGTAGAGGGAAAGAGATGACTGTAAAAATGAGTCTTCATTACTAAATTTTTTCCGCCTCTCCATGGCTATCACCTTGTTTCATGTTTTATTGATTTAATCATGGGATGAAGCCACTTAAGTAATCTAGGCAACTTGTCAATTTTTTCGAATAATGTAATTGCAGACGAACCTTTTACAAACATTCTTCCATTTCTATTACTCTAGCAGGAAACTCAAATTAATAATTTCTTAGCCTTTACTTCAATAAATATAGCAGATGGGCTGGTTAACAAACAAGTTATTTTTCGCAGCTTCATCTGTACAATAGCAAAATCGAGTCTGTCATTGTCATCTTTAGCAAACTTCCAAGCAACGTTACATTCTTCTTAAGTAAACAAACTAACCGGCAGACAATACAAAAGGTGCAAGACATAAAAAGCCAAATGGCAAATATGCAATAAAGAAAAATTGTCGCAGTGCCCATGTTCTTACCTGAACGAGAAGGAAAGAAAGTAAGGGTGGGGGTACCTACATCCAATAATTGTCCAAGACAACAGCCTCACAGAAACGGTTTAACCAAACAATAAAAAACTTGAACAGGAAAGAACAGGCTAATCAAGCTTAAATACTGACTTCTTAAAAGTATCAAGCATGCCCCCTACCTCAGGTAAATTTTCCCCAACAATTCGGACTACATACACGCATTCTCATTCTAAATTAGTTCACCCGCCATTTCTTTTTACTAGCATATTCATCAATCTATCAATCTATAATTGTATTTCCAATTACTGCTACTGAATCCTCACCATGCCCAAAATTAGGCCTTCAATACTACTTATTAGGATTTATTTTCCATTTCCACGGGGATATAAGCCTATGTCCTGTTTCATTAAGAGAAATTTAGTTTTAGGTTGTCGTATCAAAGAGAGGGCGTAGTAGGCCCTTGATTAGCTTTGCAGCTGACGTGTGGGGAAAATACAAAGATCAATAAGAGAGAAAGACACCCATGGGATCAAATCCTAAGGCAGGTTTCATAGAATGTCGTAATAAAAAAACTTTCAATAGAATAGCTCCCATATGAAAGAGCAGTTAGCTTATAACGCATTCACCATCTCAGTAAAAACACTGTCATGAGAACAAAAAAGGAAATATATTAACTTTCCAGAAGAAGCCAATTTTATTTTTTTTATTTTTTTGGGAATGAATATTAATGATACACAAAAAAAAAATCCAGAAAGTGTACATTTCAATAAAAACACTAATGGTAAAAAGGAGAGAAACCATAACAAATGTGACATAACAAGCACTCTTTTGGCTCGTCAGAGTCACAGGAGGAGATGGGACGGGCTAGAATTAAGAACTGTAACTCCACTTCAGACCGCACATTAATAGTATAATTGTTTCTACTCCCGTGATCTTTTTAATTTTCTAAATATATTCTTATCATGTTAGTGAGAACTCCATGAAAGTACACTGACCTTACGCCCAGGAAGGGTTGCGGGGAGGTTAGCTTTAAAAAAAAAATGCAAGATATGTCATTTTATGGTATATTTTAAACGAAAATAAGATTCCTTTTTTGATAAACCACATATTATGAACCTCTTAACTCGTGCTGGGAATTTTACAAACTGAAATACTCACTAATCCACAAATATAATTTTGCCAAAATCCTCAGCAGTTTCAGAAAATTGTAGCACTCACTGAACACGTCAAAATCGAAAAGAAATATTGTTGAAGTTGTTTCTTTTTTATTTTCTTGGCACATAAAAGATAAATATGAAACCACGCAGCATGCCGCATTTCGAAATTGTCTAACACATCTTTATTGTCCTTTCTATCCTTGTTACCATGAGTAACAGCAATCCACAATGGTCGACGGGTATGACCAACGATATTAAGCTTTATTCAACAGAAATTAACTCTTGAAATTAATTCTCGTCTGATAATCAGAAGACGTCTTCCCTTGATTCTTGCTATTATATCCACGCTTCCAGAAGTTTGAATTCACTGATGAAATTGTTTGAAGCAAACTGCTACTGTCCTTCCATCCTGTTGGTAGCTTGAAGTCACCCACCAGGGTACATATCAAGGGAGATGAAGCATTTTAGCTAAGTATTTTAGACGAAATCTGCTTTTTTTTCGACATAACACTGGAAAACGGGGTTTTCAGAAGGCGTTCTGTCCGTAAAATTGAGCTCAAATTGACTGCATGGAATTAATAGTAGCCTGATTTCTCCTAAAACGTTCTTTCCGTCTTTAGCTTATGCCATGTAATCCTAATCAGATTCCCAATATTATTCCACAAGTTCTTATTTTGCCGGCGTGCAAAATCAAAGAACTTAGTGAAGGTTAGCAAAAACTACATGCAATAATTCATTTTTCGTTTTGTTTTATCATTCTCTATGGAGCAGATTTCCAAATGTAAATTGCTTTAACTTTATTTTACCACACCTTTTCTCATTTTACTTTAATAAAATACAGATAGCCAATTCACCATCCGTTTTTTATGCTGCCGGCAATTTCAACTGTAAATTCGAACTTGAAATAAGTCTTGTGTTGGTTTCAGTTTTATACTAAACGAAACCTAATCCGTGTTAACTGATAAACCCAAATAGGTTTTACTATTAAAAATTAGCTTTAGTGAAGTCATGGACTTGTCACTTGCAACCAAGCTTACCGTGTAATCAATAGCAGCCGAATAAATGGAAGTGCCCCCCCCACCTAAGAAGAACAAAAGATGCAGAATGTAGTTGTTTTTTTTTGTATTTCAAATACATATAAAAACTTTTCAGGTATGAGACAGTTTTTTTCCAACCTTGTTCCCTTCCCCACTGGAGAATACCGTCAACAGAGTGAAAAGGAACAATATAGATGTATAAAATTCCAAAACATTCTAAAGAAAAGCAAAACAAATAAAAATAATCCAGAAAACTCAAAGCCATTTGTTGGTATAAATATTATCTTTAAAAATAATGTATATCTTCCTAGAATGAAATGTATATACTGGCGGCTTAGTGCTTATTTAGAAGAATAAAACTAAAAAGATAAGGATTTATTCTGACCATATCTGCACGCAGTGAGATACGGATGGGGAAGGGGTTTTCCTAAAGATGATCCAAGGGACCTAAAGGGAAGTAGGAGACAATAAAACTCACAAGGGGAGACACCAATTTAGGGGGATATGGGAGGGGAGTGGATTTTCACTAACAGTTACTTTAAATTTCTGATGTGGGCCATAATAGTTTTTTCACTTAAGCATGTGAATGACTGCTGAGTGAATGACTGCTGAATGGATATTAAGAATGAACAATGATGACTTTGGATTCTCTTTTAGGATGCATCTTGGTTTTCCTTAATGGATATTTTTTGCTATATGAATAGATTGGTTTAATATAACGGATCTGTAAATCAGCTTGAAATAACAAAAACGGGTTATTGACACTCTTCAACCAGACTTACAAAAAAATTTTTATTTACTTAATTAATTTTCAAGTGGATTGGTGCGCTGGATTTAGCATCCTTTTACTGAGAGGACGAGGGTTCGAATCCTAGTGTACTCAATTATTTGGTTTGGGACGGAGGTCAGTGGCGTGACTCTGTAAGCTCAGCCAGAGTCTTTAAATGGGTACCTGGAGAAATCTGAAGAAGGTAAACAGGAAGTGTGTGCGAAAGCACAGGATGGTTGGCCCCCAACCCCTCATTGCACTTCCTGGCTGAAGGGCTAAGAAACGGAGATCAGCACCGCCGGTAGGGACTGTAAAATCCAATGCCGTATTCTTTACCTTTACCTTTTTTGCTATTTTGTATTAAAGCCACTTACTCCCTCTTGGTTATTAGAAACATTTTAGTGCGAAATTATCTAGAGTTTTATGTTATATTTTCTTCATGTTATCAGTTTCTATTAATGACTAATTGATCTTTTTACCACTTATAAAAGTTTTAATAAGGAGCAAAGTTGGAATTATTAGAAGGAGTTGATTATGAAGTGGTGCTAGCCCCGGGCCCTTTTACAGGATGTTTTTTGCCTGAATTACGTCCCCATGGTTGCAGCGGTAGCTAAAACCTAGTAAAGAGTGAACATTGGTCCTTTTTAACTAAAAATGAAAAACAAGCAAGTTTTGAAAGAAACTGTCCACTGAAAAGAATCACTATTTGAACTGTTTTAGGATTGGTAGCTATTTTCCAGGTTAAACCAGCCAAAATAGAAAAAACAAGTTATCTCTTCCATGCTAAACGGGTCCCATCCAGGTTCCTTCCAGTTATCCTTTCCAGGTTAAACCTGGAAAATAAGTTTTCCAAGTTAAACCAGATTAAATAGGAAAACGAGTTGTCCAAAATATAAAAAAAAGGTGCTAGAAACCCCTCAAAAATGGTGACGGATCAAAACAAAAAGCGCAACATCAAAATTGTCATAGTCAAACACTCTACACTGTCCCCCCCCCCGCCGAATGAAAACCCAAGAAATTCGTGCTCTAGCTGCTTTGGTAGCCCTTTTTTCCTTTTTTTTCCCTTCAGTGCTAACAGTCACTGGAGTATCGTAGGGAAAGGGTTGAGGGGTCATTTGAAAGCTAATTGTTAAATCTATTGTAAATAATTTTTATATATCCTATTTGACAACAATTAAAGTTCTATATGGCAAAATTAAATTTTTTGGTGCAGCCTCCCACTGCATGTCTATGGACGTCACCACCATCATCATCCATCAAATGTACTTACTTCCATTCGCTTACCATCTTACGTTTATTATCAGACACCTGTTTAGCATCTAGAAAGTCCTGAGTTTCATTCCCAATGACAAAAGATTTTTTCGTAGAAGATTTTCCGGTGGCGTTTTGATTTACTTCTATCGGTAATATTCTAGACTTCAGTCAGGCATATAAGTTGCTCCAGTTTTCAACTTTAATTGTCACAAAAGGGCAAAAGAATAGGGAATATTATTCAAATTTATATTTTGTTATGTACAAAAAAATCCCTGGGAACTAAGTTTTATTGGTTACTAAACTGGAACTCTTTATGAGCATATTTTACATCCTCCATGACTCCAAGAATAATATTTTACGACAAAAGAGCAATATTGACTGTATCATGGGGCAAGTCTTTAACAATTCTATTTTTCATAACAGTTTGGTTTACAGATCATCTTCTCAGACTAAACAAGTTGTATCAGTTTGTTCGGTCCATTTTCTCCATTTCCATTTCTTAGAATAAAGCCACACCCAGAAACTTCGGGGACCGCACATCGAACCTGCTTGTTGCAAGTTTTAAACTACAAACAATTATAGCTTACACTGCTATAGCTAGAGCAGTTATCTCATTAATGTTGCTATACCAAAGATTTGTTTGGGCACTAATACCTTCTAGACAAGGTTACTATTACCACAATAATCACCCAGGTTTTAGCCACTATTTTGTTCCAAATTACAAATAAGCTTAAATAGCAACCGAAGATAAATCAAAGGACCACTGTAAAAAAAAAATCAAACAGCCTACCTTGCAGAGCATTAACTATTTATAATCACCCCAAGTAGTCTAGAAACATATAGGGTTTCAATTAATGCAATATCAACTGAGTATTCACTAGTAATAGATGGACTATGAATAAGTTTTTAATACAGACCAAAAAAAAAAAAAAAAGATATGACGAAGGATCTTACTTGTTCTGATGCTAAAGGTAGAGATTCAGGGTCAGCTGTGTATTTATCAAGGAGTGCTATTGATTCTTCCATGTGACTGAATTCATGCACCATTGCCATTTCTTCATTCTGAAACGTTAGAAAATTTTTACTTTTCGGAATTTGGGGGACAATTTTATTAATACAAAAAACATTTAAAGACAGGTTTTAATGGAAAACTGGAACTTCAAAATCACATATATACTACCTGATACAGTTAAACTCTCATCACTGTCCTGAGCCTGTGTTGGTTACCATTGTATACAATTTTGTTTTTCGTAAACTAGATTCAATAATACGAGAAGTCATACCAAAACAACTTATTAAAGGTCTAAATTCTGCTCAAAGATTAGAGCAATTTAATAAAAGGTGGACTACAAGTGTTTCTTTGTACATCTACAAAACCAATTTAAGGTAGGCAATGATCATTTATTTCGTTAATCGAAAAAAAAAAATGTTCCAAGAGAGGCTTTTTGCTTTAAATTCCATTAGCAGTAATGGGTTCAACTGTTCTTAATTTGGACAAAGGACTTAGAGACGACACACAAACAGAGACGACACACACACACAGAGACGACACACACACAGAGACGACAAATACAAGGAGAGTTAGTCCCTTCTACATTTAGGGAGCAATCGTAAATGATCAAATTAAGACTGTAAAACAAAACAAAGTGCCGATTTTCGAAACACATTGAGTAACTGAGTACCTATTCCACACATAGGATTTAACTAGACGAAATTGCAGTATGTACATCCTAAAACCAAACACAGCATTTTCAGAAAATGACTTTCAATTTTCATTCTAGTTTATCCGAAAGGGTTCTTTGGTCTGTATAATGTTATTTCTCCACATCTGGTTGACCCTGGAACCAGTTACCCCCTCCTCTACTCCCCAGCTTCACAAGTTTAGGTCTGTTGACCTTCTCCAGCTCCTGATTATCGAGGATCATTTAGGGAATGTTCTTAAACGACCAGATAACCATCCTAAACCAAAACGCGTAACAATACATTTTAGACAGGGTGTTTCACTTCAAGAAGAGCTGGTACTTAAGGGCTCGTTGAAGTCAATAATTAGAAACATGGGGTTTAAATTGCATTTAGGGCGTACATAAGTATATGATAAATCGATAAAAATGCAAAAGAAATACAATTGAAAAAAAAATAAAGTTTTCAAAAAGTAATTAAGGATTATAGCAAGACTTAAATCGAGTATAAATTAACCTTTAAGAAATAAAACTTAAACGAACAAAATAGTGCTATGAACAAATAAATGAAACCGAGAAAGAAGATAAATAACGCACAGCGATATATTCAAACACTCCTAAAGGCTAAAGTGTCATTTGAGCTTTACTGAATCAGATTAACTTCATGAGGAGACACTAATTGTCATTACTTTTTAGTAGAGCAAATATAAACACTCTATCCTTAAGGGGGTGCTAACATTTATTTATGGTAATTTATGGTCATTTTTAGCTTTGATTGCTTTAAGTTGAACTTCTTATATAAGTTAAGATGTGCTCGTACTTAAATTTAAAATCATTATTCACTTTCGTGAAGCTTCACTTTTAAAATTACTGCACATAGAAATGTATAATGTTTCAGTCCTTTCAAGCGCCGAGTGACGAAGAAGAAACAAACTGAAGTTGAAAAAAAAGCTTTGGAACGCCATTTAACAGAGGCACGTCCGAACTAACGAAATAGCTTTCATACTTCTTAAACACGTAAGTGCAACCTTTCGTACGTCCATAGGGTCGGACAGTAACGTCAATTTACTCCATATCCTTACGTCGTAGGTATATTCTTACGTGAATAAAACCTTCACCAGGACTACATCCAGAAATATAATTAGGGACGAAACTTTTCCAGAGAAAACATTCGAGTTGAAAATTTTCTTAGAACTACACTTTCCTATTAGAATTTTGGCAAAAGGGATATACTTACGACCAAAAATTAAACTCATTTCCAATTTTTGCGTCAAGTTTTCAACCCAACAACTGATTCTCTCTTTTCTTGACAATGCAGCCTTGACTTTCAAGTTTTGAGATAGGGCAGAAACCATTAACAACGAAAACAACAGAAAAATACGTTAAACTAAACACGCACATAAAAATTGTGTCCATTGTTTTGATTGTTTATGATAAAAGTCAACAATTTTAGTTCACTGTTGTCCTCCAACCGTGAAACACGCAAAGAAGATTTTAAAACATGTCCTCTCCTTCAAAGCGGATGTGTTTGATGTAATGATAATAAAGTGAGAGAACAGAGATAGAATCAACTAGAATTAGTAAAAAAAAAAACTGACAGAAAATAATCATCAAGTTCAACTTCTCTTCTAGATAATTAACACTTTCTATAAATTTTGAGAGTGTTTTCCAACTTTAAATCAGAGCAACGCATGACCATTCTAAAGGCCCAAATTAACCGAGGAGTTCAGAGTTAGATACCCTTGTAATGCAGAGAATTAACTCGACCAACTTAACTTGACCATCTTTCATTTTAGAGAGACTCGATCGGAGTTACGAGTTTCGTGGCTTGGAACATTTTTCTCTCTTCGAGATGTATGGAACGCACGTTTCCATATATGGAAAAGTTCCATATACGTTTCCATATATATGGAAAAATATATACGGATCAAGCTCTTTCGCGGTAACAAATTGAAAAAAAGAAGTACAACGAACAGGAATGAGTATCCTAATAGTCATAGGAAATAAAAATGAAAACCAAGATCGTTTGAATCTATCATTTAAAAGTAGGTTGCACATACACTTTATCCCTTATATATATATATATATATATATATATATATATATATATATATATATATATATATATATATATATATATATATATATATATATATATATATATATATATATATATATATATATATATATATATATATATATATATTTATGTTTAAGAGATAATTACTTGGCAAAAAAAAAAACAAAAAAAAAAAAAAAAAAAAAAAAAAAAAAAAAAAAAAAAAAAAACTGTTATGCCAATCAATCAATTAGGACAGATTTGCATGTGAACGAGGCTTTCACCTTACACATCCATCCAACTACCTAGGACCAAACAGTATACCCAAGTCGTTGTAAAATTACCCGCAAAAGCACCTTAAATCTAGCAAAATATTTCCAAGTAAAACCTTCCATTTAGGGCTCATCAGAAGAATACCACCGGCCTTAACGGGTTTCAGGGCTTTACATTCTTTACCCAGCACGGTGGCGCCTCTACCATAAGATCTACTAATGGTAACCCTATGTCAGGTCAAACCTGTGAAATACATGCATACCAGTCAAGCTATTAGAAATTACATACAAAAAGTGTTTCAATGCTTCCACAATCAACTCCCAGAGGTCACTGAGAGACCATTCTGGAACAAACGAACACACGTCCAGATGTATCTTTTATTGGTATCTGGACCAATTACCAAATAAAAGCTCCTCAAGCTTGTTTGAAACCCCTAGCAACTCAAACTGCGAGAAATTATATATATATATATATATATATATATATATATATATATATATATATATATATATATATATATATATATATATATATATATATATATATATATATATATATATATATATATATATATATATATATATATATATATATATATATATATATATATATATATATATATATATATATATATATATATATATATATATATATATATATATATATATATATATATATATATATATATATATATATATATATATATATATATATATATATATATATATATATATATATATATATATATATATATATATATATATATATATATATATATATATATATATATATATATATATATATATATATATATATATATATATATATATATATATATATATATATATATATATATATATATATATATATATATATATATATATATATATATATATATATATATATATATATATATATATATATATATTTATATATATATATATATATATATATATATCTTTTTTTTTTTTTTTTTTTTTTTTTTTTTTTTTTTTTTTTTTTGTTTTTTTTTTTTTATATATATATATATATATATACTTAACAAAGTCTTAACAATTTGAATTAATTCTTAAGAAAATTTGAATTAATTTGAATTAATGTTAAGAAACTTTGAGAATTAATGTTAAGAAACAACTAAAATTTGAATTAATGTTAAGAAAGTCTTAACAATTTTGAATTAATTAACTTCATAAAAGAGAATATGCTCAAAATAGATTCTGTTTTCAGTAAAATACAAATGATGATTTGGTTTTTGGAAGGCAAAGGGGAGCCAGCCCTACTCCTGTTTGTGGTAATTTCTGTTCGTTTCAAGTTTGGCTTTTCTTTTTATTGTAATGTCTGTTCGTTTTGGTTTTTACACATGAATTATTAGTTCAATTCATTTCTTCTCGTCTTGGATTTGATGTAGCTCTTTACTTTTCTTTAAAAAAAACTACTTTTGTGAAAGAAGTTGTTTAAAATTAATTTCTGTACATTTTTAACTGGCACATTTTTTTTTTTACTGGTTAATAAAAACACACTGTAAAAAAAAATTTCGGCTCTTCTTCCTAAGAATGAAGATTTTGGCTTGCTATTTATATTTGGGGCAAAATTTTGCAACAAATTTTAATAATGGTTATGCTATAGTTCTTTGGATGGATGGATACCGGGAATATTATTGAAATAAATGGATTAAAACATGCATAATCTTTGGACTTCTCTAGGACTGAAGGAAGTCTGACCCTAGTCAGGTTACAACCTTGAGTACAGACAAGTATTCATCGACCATCTTGCTCAACATGCCCTGAAAGTTCCCACATCATACTCTTAGCTGTTCTGGGATTTCGCACAGACGCCCTTTTGACAACCTGGATATACATAGTGCCTTTTGATTTAGTTTTGCATCCCTCTTATTTATTTCTTACAGTTTCAGCTTAATTTTTAACTTAAAAGCTTCATGATATTGCCTCTATGCCATTTTGACAACCTGGATGCACTTAAACTCTTTTACTTAGTTCAAAAGTAGCAGTAGTGGTAGAAGTAGTAACCCTTCCTAGCAAGGCCGTACCCAGAGGAGGGGTTAGGGGGGGGGGGGGTTGAACTCCTCCTGAAATGTTTTTTGACTCGTAAAAACGAAACAAAAATAAACAAATTTTGTATGCGTTTTTTTAGGTTTTTTGTGTACCCCCCCCCGGAAAAAATCTTTGAGTAAAACACCCTCCAAAAAAAATCCTGGGCACGACCTTGCTTCCAAGCAGTATTAGAATACCCTCAGCCGCTCCTGAGATATTTCTGATACGCTGTCTTGACAACCTGCATGCACATTGTGTGTTTTGATTTAGTACAACATTCCCCTCAACATTCTGTGAGTTTTACTTTGATACCCTCAACCTTTTTGGAGACCAAGAATCAAACATACCCCTATTTCCCAATAACAAACCCTATATGTAGACACTGGGCAACTTGCATAGCTTACAGCCTGTGTCCCAGGGCTGTAGGGAACATGTTATCCCCGAAGGCATAGTTATTAGACCTTTGGATTATTCTGAACACAATGGCCACCTTAAAATTTTTATCAGATATCCTTGGAGGAAAAACAGCTAAAAAAGGCGAGGGGTCTGATTGTTCCCCATTCAATTTCAATGGAATGAGCCCCCTCCAAAATTTCTATCACGACTCCTCCCATAGGAATTGCCTTGGGAGGAAAAAAAACGCAAAAATACAATACATTGAAATATTATCGCTCTTTAATTATGTAAAAAGCTTAAGTATGATTGCCAAGATTTACCTAATCACATCCCCAAGTCAAATTCTGCAACTAACTTATATGGTTTTATAATTTTAAGATAGTAAGTTTTCTCATAACACATTATAATCTACTATGTCCTAGAACCACTGCTAGTAACTCTCGGATGTGCTCAATAATTGTCCAATCACGACGTGATAGAGCAGATATTTGCAGATGGAGGGAATCTTAGAAAAGTTCCTCAGAATGAAATAGGAGTAAATACAGCGGAACCTTGATAGCTCGAACTCGATCAGCTCAGAAGCTAAAATCTTTTCTATGAACAAACGTTGTAAACAAGACTAAAAACTGTAAACAAGTTGTAAACTTCACTTACTTTAAAAGGCTTAATAGCATTTTGAAGTAAAATAAGGAAAATCAAAGCAGTAAAATAGACAAATTCTTGCATAATCTTCTTCCAAATCAACCTCTATAATTCAAATTTCATAGCGGTTGGGTTTGTGCTTAACGCAGGAAGATAAAAACAGTACTTTCCTTGAAATATATCGAGTGATTTTCTAGTATCCTAGAAAACTAATAAGACAAAAATATTTCGATAAGCCCTAATTTTTTTTACTTTGTGTAAAAATGCAAAATTCTAGTGCAACACAGAAATCAAATAACAAAAAAAGAAATATACTTTTTGACTCTCGATTGAACACTCCCTAAACTTTACAACCTAATGATCACTACCATCGCAATCCCCCCCCATACCTAGACATAACACAAGGCCTTATACAAAAGTTACTTATTTTTTCTCTCTGTTTTCTGTAATGTTTGGCATTATGAGCTAATTGTTGATGGTATAATTCGTATCAATATGGTCAAACTCACATTGTGAGCCAACTGTTTGACAAGATAAAAGTACGAAAAATACTGAAAAAAAAAACCAGCCAACTCTGGTATATAGCCTAGGGGTATATCCAGGAATAAGGAGAGGGGGGCTGGCATGTAATTGAAAAAGTGGGAATTGTTATATTTGGAAAGAGTGTCGAACAAAAATTGCACACTAAGCCTGCATTCCTCTTTTTCGGTATCGGACTTTTGTGTTACTTTCTGTTTAACTGACCTTTAATCTCAATGGTGCCATATATCAAACCCAAATTGAACCCGATATTCCCCATATCAAACCCAATGCATCACATATGAAACTAAATCTATTTCAAATTAATTTGGAACTCACTTTTTCTAGATGACTTCACATTCGAGTAATTCAAAAACAATCGGAGTTTGAACAATGATACAACGTTGTTAAATCTAATTGATAAGTTTAAGTGAAAAGGCTGAAGTTCCTCGCAATATTCGTTATGAAAATCACGACACTGTCTCAAATGTCGAAAAATTCTATTTCATATCAGCCCCAAGGGCTTGACTCAAGTTTAGCAGCTATTGCCAGGACAACACATATCCCAAGCTATTCGAAAATGCGAAGCTTTTTCCTCTCCTTGAGATTCAAGTTACCAAAGTTTCATTGTCGTTATAAAAAAAAAAAAAAAATCATTGTACAGAGAAAAGATTGTGTAATTATGATACAATCTCCTGGGATTTATGTACCAAAATTGAAATTTCAAAGTTGTTTGCTCTTACAGTCATCAAACGAAATTTTACGTGAAAATGATAGTACTTGACAGTTGACGTACATATGCTTTTTGAATCAGAACTCCACACTTCAGTTTTTTATTGGTTACAGAGGGAGCAGCATTAGAATGGTGGAAAAAAATATTCCTTAAAATTTTCTTTAGTAAACAGACAAAATTTACGAAGACTTTTTCTTGAATATTATCTCTTTTTTTGAATTTTTTTTAGTAAAAAGTAAAGCCATTGTAGAAGTTCTATATCCTAGTAAGGGAGTTCTATAGCCCCCGTCCAAAGATTTCAGGGCTTCAATATTGATACGAGAGAATCCAAAAAATTATAGATCTCCGAATGCGTGCACGGATCACGAGTGAGATTATTCAAAACGAGGATCAAAACGAGCACAAATTAATATGAGTAAGATTCTAATCCCGTATGCTTTCTAAAAGTCAGAATATAATTTGTACTCGTTTTGAGTTTGATCCTGTTATTTATTTAAATTTCTGTTTGTTTTGGGTTTCATTTATATATAGATACTGATTTGTGGTAGTTGTATGCTTGGTAGATTATTTGCTTCTATTTATATACATTTTTGATTTAATGGAGCTCTTTACTTTTTTAAAAAAAAAACTTATTTTGTGGAAAAAGTTTTTTTTTAATTAACTTCTGTTCGTTTTATATTGACATAGTCTTTTTCAGGGAAAAAGAATGAGCTTCTTCTAAAGTCAACCATCCCTTCCATTAAAACCTTAAATACCCCCTGGGCGTAACTTACAAGTCTTGTCCCTAATCTCCGGGGATTTTTGCAACCCCAAAAGCCTTGTTATATGATATTTAGACTGTTTTGAATAGAATGGCTATCTCAAAATGTCAATTAGGTGCATTTCGGGACAATACGACGTGTGTATGTGTGTGTGTGGAGAGGGGGGGGGGGGTAACTGCTCTCCGATCACGTTGACTCTTAAAAAAAGCACTAGAGCTTCTGATTACTAATCCAATGAGCCCCTCCGAAGTCTATATGACCCCGCTTTCTATAAAAACCCTATAGGTCCCCAGGGCATAACTTACAACCCTTGCCCTGATTCTCCCACTGATTACTTTCGACTATTAAAAAGGGCAATAGCCCTCTCAATTTCCAATCGAATGAGTCATTTTTGAAGTTTTTATGACAACGCTTCCTATTAAAAACCTTATATACCCCTAGGATATAACTTACAACCATAGCCCTACCGGGTGTGGGGGGGGGTTGTCATACTCAAAGACAAAATTTCCATACCCTTCAACTAAGTTAAACGAAATGGCTATATCAAAATGTTGATCGGAAGTGTTTGGGGAAATGGTGGTCGTGGGGGGGGGGGATTCGCCCTCCGATCACTTTTGACTGTTAAGAAGGGCACTAACCCTCTCATTTCCCAATTGAATGAACCCTTTTTGAAGTTTCTAAGACAACACTTTCTATAAAAACCTTATATGCTCCCATGGCAGAACTTACAACCTTTGCCCTGGGGGCTGTGGGGGGAATGTCATCCTCAAAGGCATAATTTCCGGAACTTTTAACTACATTGAACGAAATGGTTATCTCAACATTGTGACTGAATGTGTTTGTAAAAATGGTGGGCGTGAGAGGGGGATTAGTTGCCCTCCAATCACTTTCGACTTTTAAAAAGGGCACTAGCCCTTTCAATTTCCAATTGAGTAAGCCCTTTTTGTAGTCTTTTTAATAGCACTATCTATAAAACCTAATACTGCCCCAGGGCATAACTTACAACCTTTGCCCTGAGGGGTGTCATCCTCAAAGACATAATTTCCAGAACGTTCAACTACGTTGAACGAAACTGCTATCGCAAAATATTTATTGGATGTGTTTGGGGAAATGGTGGGCATGAGAGGGGCGTTAGTTGCCCTCCAATAACTTTCAACTAATAAATTGGGCACTAGCCCTTTCAATTTTTAATCGAATAAGCCCTTTTTGAAGTTTCTACGACAAACACTTTCTATAAAAACCTTATCACTTTCATAAGGTTTCCTTATCACTTATAAAAACCACATCACTTTGGACTCTTAAGAAGGGCACTAGCCCTTTGAATTACAAATCGAATGAGCCCTTTTTCAAGTTTTTACGACAAAGCTTTCAATAAAAACATTATATACCCCCAGGGCATAACTTATAACCTTAGCCCTGAGGACTCTATGGGGGGGGGGTTGTCATCCTCAAAGAACTCATTTCAAGAACTTTCAACTACGTTGAAAAGAAATGGCTATCTCAAAATTTTGATTGGAGGTGTTTGGGGAAATGCTGGGCGTAAGAGGGGGTTAATTACCCTCCAATCACTTTCAACTATTAAAAAGGGCACTAGCCCTTTCAATTTCCAATCGAATGAACCCTTTTTGAAGTTTTTACGACAACACTTTCTACAAAAACATTATATGCACCCAGGGCATAACTTACAACCCTTGCCCTGAAGAATGTGTGTGTGGGGGGGGGGGGGGTTGTAATCCAAAAAGACCTAATTTCCAGAACTTTCAACTACGTTGAAGAAAATATCTATCTAAAAATTTTGATTGGGTGTGTTTGGGGAAGTGGTGGGCGTGAAAGGGGGGTTAGTTGCCTTCCAATCACTTTCGACTATCAGGGCACAACTTACAACCCTTGCGCTAAGGGGAGTGTCCCCCTCAAAGACATAATGTCCAGATCTTTGAACTACGTTAAACAAAATGGATATCCAAAAATTTTGATTGGATGTTTCGAGAAATGGTGGGCGTCGAAGGGGTGTTAGTTGCCTTCTAATCACTTTTGGCTTTTAAAAAGGGCACAAGCCCTTCCAATTTCCAATCGAATGAACCCTTTTCGAAGTTTCTGCGACAACTCCGTCGATACAAAGTGCCCTGGTCTAAAAGATACCATCCGTAAAACGTGACTAAACAGTCTTAACTTTCTAATATGGATATGCTATTTACTTACTAATATTGGTCTCAGGAACTTGACAAAAAGACAAAATCTGCTCCTTTCTTCTACAAGTGCTGTTTTCACAGCCTGCTTCTCAGCTGCGTGCAATTCGGCTACTTTATTGGCAAGATCAACCTGAGCAGCTTCTGCAGATTTGACCAGGTCTGATGATCCCACAGTAACCGTACCACTAAGCACCTACCACAAATGGATTTGATTAAGATTTAGTCTATTCAATCAGTGGCTCAAACACAAAGAAAAAAAAAGTCAAGCAAAGCAGTTTATCACTTAATACTTCTACCCTTATTTCTCTCTGGAGATATCGCTGGAGCAAGCATGAGTCGCCCTGGTAAGAGGATCAATTTTGTTTGCAATCATGAGCCAATAAATTTTTGTGATTTTGTATTGGAGCAAAGTCAATTTGAGGAATCCATAGAACGATAACACAGTTAATAAAACAGTTAATAAACCCAGTTAATAAATGTATCCTGTGATACATAGATTAAACTTGTATCATGTGCTACAAGTTTAGCTATTATCATTTTACTTTTTTTTTCTTTTGGTTCACAAAACGATTGTCACTGATAAGTTTCAAAAATCACTGTTCTTTAAACCCAAACCACCCCCACCAGGGATGACCTTAGCTTTTGTTGGATTTTTCTCCTTTTTTTTACAGTTAATCAAGCATACCAGTATTAATGACCAAATCGTGTTCTATAATTATCCAATATTTTAATCACTCATCTCGCCTGAAAGGCTGGCTTAATATCTTATTATTCAGATGTGAAATCTTCTATGAAAAGTAAAAACAAAATTGATAACAATCAATACATAGACAAATCAGCCGTTTATACTGATCCTTAATATGAATGAATGATTTTATTCAGTGATTAAACCCGTACAGAGTACTTCACTATCTAGTCTACAAAAATACAGCATAAAATAACAAAGACGGTCCTTAATATATAAAATTCATTAAGTTTAATTTAACCCATCAAAAGCTACGAGATTGAAAAAAATTGCCTGATTTTCGAAAAAGGGTGGAAAAACCACCCCCCCCCAAAAAAAAGTACAGCGATTTTAATGAAAATCACACCATTTATGATCCCTCTTGAATACTGGGAATATTTTTGGTCTATGCCTTTATTAGTGGTCCTAGGAGGGAGGACAATAGTGCCCCTCCCATTACAACAATCTTTTCTATGTAGCATTAAATATTATATTCACATGCCTACCGGCACAGAGGTGGCAAAGATGAGGCGAGGCGTCATGATCCTTGCCAGGAGACCTCTTGGGGAGGGGGTTGACAAGTACTACCAAGAGCTTTTTTTTCAGTGATTCCAAATGGTAATATTTCTCTCTTCCTATTTATACACAATGTTTCAATGTATTTAAATATGTTTATACAACGTATTTCAACGTCAGAGAACCCTATTATAGAGGTTTCGATGGCTTCAGCCGCGAAGAGGGTCGAAAGTCACGCAGAAATTACGAACAATAAAATCCCTTTCCGAACGTCCGAAATTCCAAAGTAAAAATATTTATAAGGAATAGCTCTATAAAACTACTATTCATCCAAAATTGTAGATCCAAGTGTGAATTCATCCAAAATGTGATATATTGATATATGTGATATATAATGCATATATATTTTTCTATAAACAAGTTAAACCCTTTTGTTCCTTTTTGTACTTTGTATTAATGATCCAATATAACGCTGAATCCAGGATTGTATTAATTCATGTCTTTTATCATTTTGACATGTATGTTCTTCTTGCTTTTTAATATTTTTTCCTGCATTTACATTCCAGCCTTTCTTGCCTTTTTCTTCCTTTCTTTGCCAACCTTTTCCAGCCTTTCAGCCGCAAAAAGCAAGAGCCTGTGGATGAAACCAACAATTATGGGAAATGGTTCCCAAAGAAACTCAAGTGAAACTTTGCACTTTCTTGGCAGATAAGCATTCATGTCAACGGCAGATCCAGGGGGACGAAGGGGGCGCCCCCCCCCCCATAACGTAGTCTAAAGTAGTGTAATTTACTTAATTAATGCAAGATTGCGTTAATTAAACTTGCTCCTTACGCAAGTTTATCGGGTCAACCTATTTTGCCCCCCCCCCCAAACAAATCCTGGATCCACCCCTGATCCATGTTTACTTGGATTTACTCATAGTGATACTGTTGGGGCAATATGCATGCAACATCGCAGACAAATAAGAGTAAGGAATTTAAAAATGGATCCGAAGGATGTTTTTTTTTTTCATTGTTATTTCTTATATTTTACAATTGCATTTTTCACTTGATAATTTAATGGCATTATAATAATGTTAAGATCCTGCTAAAACTTCTTTCTTTTATATATGTTTTCTTTACACTTCACAATCCAGTTATAAAGACTCCTTTTATTGGTTTTATAGGATTCCAAGAAATATTTAAACACTTTCGCATTGGTTGTAATATTTTACATTTTTCAATTTGATTGGTTTGGACTTCTCTTAATATTGTAAATTTTTATGCTTGATTGCTGATGCGGGTGTTATTCTGATGTGTGGCTCAAATATTTAATTTCGCCATTTATTTCCATTTCCTTTGTTTAGTTATATCCCGTTGCTGTTGCCAATTTTATTTGGGAACAAGCCCACAAGATCTTTTTTAGGTAACCTTTCCATGCATCGCATATACGAGCATTGTAGATTGGCCTTTCCACCTGTCCACTGGTAAAAGTAGAACAATATTTCATGGACTAGTTGAGTGATTTGGTAGAAAGAAAATCATTGTAGATGCTTATTTAGTTATCAAATGACCAGTCCGTGAAAATATTCGCAGACTGGCATAAGTCCATGCACAACCAATAGACGACAAAGTCTCAGACGTAACAAATAACTATTTGCTGTGTCTATTATAATTTACCAAATTACCAGTCTTAATTATTATTATAACTAGCAGTTGTTATACAAAATACAAAACGGAAGATACCAACTTTTATTCTCACTAGCATTGCAGATGTTGAGATTCTTTTTTCTTTCTTTTCTTTTCGCATCCTAAAAACGTGCACAGGACACTTTATTGGCCAGGAGCAAAAAACGGTTATTGTTTACGCATAAATACATCATACTTTTAGTTTACACAGAAGTACGGATGTAGACATTAGTTAGCCTGCCATTTTTAATTTATCTACTATCCTCAATCGCACTCACCTCTGCTCAGTTCTCCTTACTACCCTCCAAGGGACACCCTTTTAGTTTGCTTTGATGGGAGAGGGGCAAGAATCATTCTATGAGTAAGGACTAAGCATACACAAAAGCCCCATTTCTATAGAATTTTGAAGATATTTTCATTTTTTGGGACATATTGATGAATTTTTAGCCTCTATGAAAAATAATTCAAGTAGTAGGCCTACCTAGTAATCAGATAACTGTATCCTTTTTAAAGCAACTTTTAAACCTCTTTTAAGCTAGAACAACGTACAGAGACGTTATATACGAGAAAAAAAACAATAGCAAAATCAAAATGAAATGTTACTTCTGGTAAGCATTATACAGTTTTCGAATGAGTCAAAACTATTTTTGACACAGAAAACGAAAGACCAAGAATGGTTTGATCCATACATATTTATCCCGGTCAAATGTTGGCCGTCTGACCTTTCTCCTTCCCATTACGGGTTAATTTTTCTGCACTGTTGTTACTGAAAGGAACCAAATATTTGTAATACCATTCAGAAACTAATGAAATATCTCCTAGAAGGCATGAAATGGAACCACTATCAGGAATACACTGATAAATATCGAGTCATGGCTACTATTTAAGGCTCTACAGAGTTTGAAAATACAAGAAAAAGGAAATGATAAGGGACTTCGGTACTCTGCTAAAATCCAGGACACTGCGAGAAGTGAAATGCTGTCATCAGATAAAACCTGTTAGTCTGCGATGATAAGTCATTGAATGAACATGGATGCTAAAATTACTTCAGTTTTTTGGGGCTTAGGGGAAATAAAAGGTACCTAGGTTGGGTTAGGTTAGGTTACGTATTTAACATATGCTATGCTTTACCCCACCCCCTGATGTGCAAATATATAGCCCAATTTTGTTCATAAACTATTATATTTTTATCCTATTTTGTTTTATTTCTTTAGCATTAACCAAACTTCACTTCTCGCATGTGTCCTGGATTTTAGCACAGTACCGGGACTTCTACCTCAAATGACAAAAAAAAAAAAAAAAAATTATCCGTACAGGTGAATATAGACAAAAAAAAAACAGAGGATAATAAGAGAGGGAACGGGACCTGGCTATTAAAAATGCTCACTTTGAGGCACCGACATTCAATCAGACTGTCGAAAGGAAGTTTTAATGAAAGGGCTAGATGCATTGGCTAGATGCATTTTTCGACTTCGCAAATAGTGTTTATTATTGGCGAAATAGATGAAAATCGGTCAACCATATGTGGATAGGGGTTCTACTCATATCTAGGGTATTTGAGTTCGTCTTTAATGTTTAACGATACTCTGTACTATATTTTTGAAACAATTGCTTTTTTAATTTATATTCATTAGCCAGTTCTATTAAAGGAGGCTGTCATGACGCAAAAGTTTGTCTTTCGCTTAAACAAATGCGTCCTTTCATTCTCAAAGCGTTGTAAGGAACAACTATAATCCTAGGGAAAAGCGGCGGTGCTTGAACGTGAAGGGGGACAATAGCCCACTAGCAGATTCAGGGGGCTCCAGGCCCCCCAAAGATTTTTTCTGGCGCCCTCTTTCCCTGTATTTTTGTCACTACATAAATTTGTCAATTCGGTCAATTCTTGACACCTTTGTCACACTACCCCTCCCCCAAGATTTTGCTCTAGATCCGCCCATGCAATAACCGCCCTAATAACTTGAAGCCAAACCCCTTTCAAGGTCTCTTTTCCTCAATTAAAAAAAATAGTCTCAGAGTTTACACTCTTGGAGAGGGGTGGCTCAAATATATTCCTCCAGATGAAGGGAGAACAAGAGATGAATTAGTCCCATTCCCATCCTCTCCGTGTTTTCCTTGTAAATTTCCTTGCGGAAATTAAAAATCCAGGATTTAACAATACAATTTAGGAAGCAATTCCCCCTTCCCAGGAAGATCTACTGTTCTCATCCCCAGTAGTGGGTATACAGCTATCAAGACCGTATCTAGGAGGGGGGAGATTGTTTGTGTAGCAACCCTCCCCCCCAGATTACGTTTTGGTTCTATCTTGGCCAAAATTGTTGCTTTTTGGCGCAAAATACCCAAATTGGCACATTGTGGGGCATGAGTTCTTTTCTTAATTGAAAAGAAAAAAGCAATTCTGTTCTGACCTTCTGTTCGAATGAGCCCGCTCCCGATATAGATATACCTGATGAGCCATTTTGACTATCTCCAAGCACATAGTGTGTTTTGATTTAGTTCCACACCGCCCTCATCATACCCTGAATGTTGGCACAAAGGAAAAAGGAAAAATTAAGTACCCAAATTGGCATTTTCTGTGGGACGATCCCTTTTCTTATAAGGAAAACTTACTTTGGTAAGTAAGAAAAGAGATCGTGCTACAAAAAGTTTCGAAATTGTTGCCTTTTGTAAAATATTTCTTACTTGAAGGAAATTTTTTTTAATTAAGGAAAGAGATACACAAACAGTGCCAAAACTATTGCTTTTTGGCACAAAATGCCCAAAGGAACACATTTTTCTTTCCCTAAACTCCTTTGTCTTCCGGATCCAACAGACGAACAGAGCAGATTCCGTTAAATCAAACCATTCCTAGTGATGAACTGGATTGATTAAAATTGCAGCATCAAATTCAGAAATTTCAGTCAACCCTCTGTCTACAGAAACACGGGATTTTGTGTTTTTTTTTATTTTTATTTTTTTTCCAAAAGAAGCGATTACATCAAACCAGTGGCCACGACCAGTGGATTTTCCTTGTTGTTCAATGTAACTTTCATGAACAAGGTTTTTGACAGTGGCAATATCAATGGTACAGTTTTCATTTCGGTCCGACACCATTTTCGAGCGTTTTCAGGCTATCTTTCGACATTGCCATAAATTTGCTTATGGAAAAATTCGACGTTTTGTCCCAATTCTTTAAAAATGACTCCTGAAACAGGAGTCGTTTTTCTTATTCTTAATTAGAATGAGAAGCTTTTATTAAAGTACTAAAAAACCATAGCGTGAAGAGCGAGTTGTTGAGGAGGAGGCAACCCTCCTCACATACATAATAATCTTTGTTCGTTTAAGTTTTATTGCTCTTACTTTCAGTTGAAAAAAAGTATTTTTATTATTAAGTACTTCAAAGAGTGGCTTGGGTAAAAGTGACGACAACATGGTTTGTTCTTTACTAGGAGGACTTGCTAAGAAAAAGCCGAAGACTTTTCCTGTGTGATATATATTTTAGTAAAATTGCAAAGAATCACGTAGTAAATCGTTCTGTATAAACACGATCATAGATTTTTGTTTAAAAGATTTTTGTTAAAAAGCGAAATCTTTCCATTGTATGTTTTAGACAAAAACCAAAACACCAACTCACTTATCAGGTCAAATTATCAGTTCTCAGTTCTCATTTATCACTTATCAGGATCAATTTATCAGTTCAAAGAATTGGGAAAAAATTTAAACTTTAGCGTCAAGAGCGAGGCGTTGAGGAGGGGGCAACCCCCTCGGAATAATTTCTGTTCGTGTTAAGTTTTAATATTGCTCCTTAGTTTCGTTGAAAAAAAAAACTTTTTTTCAATTTAATTTCTGATCATTTTTTAAATAACACCAGGAAATCTGGTTCCACTCTATGGAAAAATCCACTCCCCATGGAAATATCATCTGGACAATTCAATCCTGGTGAAAATTTACCCAGGACAATTACCCTTAACCCCTCCGCGCGTAAGATTGACTCAGTAAAGAGAAAGCAAGACATGTAAAGAAATTCCGTATAGGAATTCTGGCAAATTCCGCCAGTATACAATTTCCGTGAAAAGTTCACCCCCAGGAAAATTCCTTCTCCATGGAAAATTCACCCCGTGTAAAGTCCCCCTAGCAAAAAATTCACCCCCCCCCTGCCTACCCGAAGAATGTATGCATACTTCCCAGAATACGAATACTATACAAATACTATATGTAAACAATGGGCAAATTTTATAACTTAAAGATCTTTCTTCAGGGACTGTGGGGGGTCATGCAACTATGCTGAACAAAACAGCCATCTCAGGATTTTGATCAAACAATTTTGGGAAAAAAGTGGCGTGGGAGGGGGCCTAGTTGCCCTCCAATTTTTTGGTCACTTAAAAAGGGCACTAGAATTTATCATTTTCGATAGAATGAGCCTGTTCCCGATGTCAAAGGGCCATTGGGTCGATACGATTACCCCTGAAAAAAAAAACACGCTTCCCTGCTCTTTCTTCTGGCAAAAAGTAAAAAATTCCACATTTTTGCAGATAAGAACTTGAAACCTCTACAGTAGGGTTCTCTGATACGCTGAATCTGCTGGTGTGATTTTCATTAAGATTCTATGAATTTTAGGGGATCTTTCCCCCTTTTTCAGAAAACCAGGCAAATTTGTTCATGCTCGTAACCTTTGATGGGTGGGTATAACTAAACTTAATAAAAATTATATATTTAAAATGATCATAAAAATCAAATTCTTTTTATATATTTATTGGTATTAATATTCCGTTTTTAGAGTTTCCGTTACTATTGAGCCGGGTCGCTCCTTACTTGCAGTTCGTTACCACGAATTATTACACTTTTTTTATACACGGCGTAAACAATTTAATTGTCTTATTCAAGTGAGGCATTCTGCATTAAAACTAATAAAACTTGGTGCCCCAATTAAAAACTGTTCTTTACCTTTTAAAGTTTTTTTTTTCAAGGAAAAACAAGATATTGGAAACTAAGACAGTGAGAATACTAAGAAACGATAAAGTAAGAGATATGAGAGAGGTTGTTACAACATAAAGTGTTCCACCCTAAAAAACTAACCCATGAAGCACTTTTTTCCAAGTTCTGGAGCGACAAAACCTTAAAACTACAATAATTCCTTTAAGAAACTAGTCTGTACATAATATACATGGTCTACTACAATAACGACTTCTATACAATAATTCTAAGCTTCACCAAAAATTTAAGATTTAAAAATCTTCAAAAAAGAGCTCTTTCCTCGAAACAAGGAGCATTGCGGTGGTGAAGTCTTAAAATACCATGCTTAAAAAACAAACAGCAAACAAGATTAAGAAAAAACATAAGACAAATGTCGACATTTACTACCTGATTACTACCCATTGAAGTCGTGCCAACAATACTTCCGCTGCCACCTAGGGTTACAGTAGCACCACGAACCTTTTTCACTTTCTTTTGCAAGCGTGTGGATTCCATCGCTTTTTTCTTAACATCTGACCGGATTTTTTTGTACTCTAAAAAAAATATATTGTAGTCAATAGCGTCTGGGGAAAAAAGAGGAAGAATCAATAAAACTAAGTCACATTACACCAGGGATATTCAACTGAATTTCATGGATTTCATGATTTTTTCATATATGTTTTGTTTGCGTGCAATGAAATATACAAGAGCTCTTCGCTTTCTGAGAGTCTTTTTTCCATGATTTTACAAAATTACGTCAACAATGGACATTGAAGAAATTAAATCTAGATGAAATTTAGAAGAAATTAATTTAGCTGCTTCCCCAGTACAACAATTTGATTGCACAGAATATAACAAAAAGAGCAATGCCTCTGCATTCGACTCAATGATTGAGAAAGAGTGATAGATAGCACATCAGGACACAGCAAGTTAGATAACACCAAACTTTAACCGAAAGACAAGATTCGCTTTCAAAAAGCGCAGAGGCCTTCACATAGGGCTGAGAAGATCCGTGACGGAACGGTTTTCCAGCAAAAATTTATATATATTTTCCGAAATTGATCCTTGTATGGACTTATTGGAGGTCCACGCCTAAACTTTTCCTTTCAACTCTCCTCTATTGGGGATATTTTGCCTCCCTTATTTGCTCCCCTGATTTAGAACCAAATATTCTTCATAAGTGTACCTTGGCCCCCTTGAACCATGACGTGGTCCATTGTCAGTTAATTTTCGTGGGATATCTCTCATTTGAACGATCCAAACAGTCAAATTCATATTCAAAAACTGAAAGAAATACTGAAGTTTTGGTTGTACTCATTCAGAACACAGGACTACTACAGCGAATGAACAACAGAACAAAAATACGCACAGCACATTGAAACCAATCCTAATTAACGCAGAACACTACTTTCACGTTCATTTCTCTCATTTGGCCAAAATAATCTGTTCAACTTTATGTGCAGAGTAAAGAAGGTAACTGTCACCTAAAACAACACCCACCTCATAGCATTTTTTTAAATATTTATTAAAAAGCACTTTAAATAAAACATGTTTTTTTTAAGTAAAGAACTCCATTAAACCAAAATGAACAAAAATCGAATCAAATAATCTACCACGAGTACAACTACCACAAATCAGTATCAATAAATAAATAAAACCCAAAACAAACAGAAATTCAAATAAGTAATAGAGTCAAACTCAAAACGAGCAGTAATTAATATGAGTTGATATCTAAAACCTATGTCTTCTAAGAGCCACAATATAACTTGTACTTTACTGAAAAAAATTAAAATGAATTTACTTTAAAAAATCTGCATTGTCAATTTAATATACAAATACTGATATTTATTCCTTAAAATCTTAATTGATTTTTGATTTCTTAAAGTTAGAAAAGTGAAAACATTTAAAAGAATTTTTTCATTAAACTACAAATTATTTTCTGGCTTTTAGAAAGCTTGGGGTTTAGAACCCAACTCAGATTAATTTCTAATCATTTTGAGTTTGACTCTGTTATTTATTTTAATTTCTGTTTGATTGGGTTTCATTAATTTATTGATACTGATTTGTGGTAGTTGTATTCTTGGTAGATTATTAGATTTTATTTTTGTTCATTTTGGTTTAATCGAGTTCTTTACTTTTTTTTAAAAAAACTTATTTTATTGAAATTTTTTTAAAATTAATTTCTCTTCGTTTTATATTGACATAGTCTTTTTCAGGGAGAAAGACTGAGCCTCTTCTAACGTTAAACAACCACCCCTTCCATAAAAACCTTAAATAACTCCTTGGCATAGCTTAGAACCCTTGTCCCTAATCTCTGGGGATTGTTTCAACCCCAAACGCCTTGTTATATGATATTTAGGCCATTTTGAATAGAATAGCTATCAAAATTTCTATAAGATATATTTCGGGACAATACGAAGTGTGTTTGTGAGGGGGGGTTAGCTCCACACCAATCACTTTGACTCTTAAAAAGAACACTAGAGCGTCTGATTACCAATCGAATGAGCCCCCTCCAAACTTTATATGACCATGCTTTCTATAAAAATCTTATATGCCCCAAGGGCATAACTTACAACCCTTACCCTGAGGGCTGAAGGTTTTGTTATTCTTAACGAAAAAATTTCCAGACCGTTCTGATAAGCTGAACAAAATGGCTATCTCAAAATTTTGATTGGAAGTGTTTGGAGAAATTGTGGGCGTGAGAGGGGGGTTAGTTACCCTCCAATCACTTTCGACTATTAAAAAGGGCACTAGCCCTCTCAATTTCCAAATGAATGAGCCCCTTTTGAAGTTTCTACGACAATACTATCTATACAAACCTTATATGCCCCCAGCGCATAACTTACAACCCTTGCCAGGCGGGCTGCGGGGGGGGGGGAATTTTCATCCTCAAAGAACTAATTTCCAAAACTTTCAACAACGTTGAACAAAATGCTATCTATAAATTTTGATTGGATGTGTTCCGGGAAAAGGTGGGCGTGAAAGGGGGTTAGTTGCCCTCCGATCACTTTCGACTATTAAAAAGGGCACTAGACCTTTGAATTTCTAATCGAATGAGTCCTTTTTCAAGTTTCTACGAAAACTCTTTCAATAAAAAACTTAGATGGCATAACTTACAACCCATGCCCCGAAGACCGTGGAGGGAGTTTCCTGCTCAAAGAGATAATTTCCAGAACTTTCAATTGAGTTGAACAAAATGGCTATCTCAAAATTTTGATTGGATAAGTTTGGGGAAATGGTGGGCGTGGAAGGGGTGTTAGATACCATCTAATCATTTTGACAATAATAAAGGGGACTAGCCATTTCAATTTTGAATCGAATGGGCCCTTTTTGAAGTTTCTACGACAACTCTTACTATAAGAACCTTATATGCCCCCAGGGCATAACTTACAACCCTTGCCATGAGGCTGTAGGGGTTGTCATCCTCACAGGCCTAATTTCCAGAAATTTCAACTACGTTGAACAAAATGGCTATCTCAAAACTTTGATTAGATGTGTTTGGGGAAAAGGTAGGTGTGAAGGGGGGGTAAGTTGGCCCCCAATCACTTTTGACTATTAAAAAGGCCACAAACCCTTTCAATTTCCAATCGAATGAGCCCTTTTTCAAGTTTCTACAACAAATAAAACACTATATGACCCCAGGGCATTCCTTACAACCATAGCTTTGATGGGTCTGGGGGGAGTTTTCTTTTCAAAAATATTAATTCCAAGACATTAATCTATGCTGAACCAAAATTGCCATCCGCTAAATATGTCTAGACGTGATTGGAGTCAACCTAAGTGTGTGATGGGGGTTAACCGCCACCTAATCACTTTTGACTATTAAAAATGGCACTAGTCCTCTGAATTCCCAATTGAATTAGCCCCTTTTGAAGTTTCTACGACAACGCTATCTATGAAAACTATATATGCCCCCAGGTTATAACTTACAACCTTTGCCGTGGAGGCTCTGGGGGGTTTGTCATCCTCAAATACATTCCGAAACTTTCCAGAACATCGTTGAACAAACTGGCTATCTCTAAATTTTAATTGAATGTGTTTGGGGAAATGGTGGGCGTGAGAGGGGGGTTAGTTGCTCGCCATTCACTTTCGACTATTAAAAAGGGCACTATCCCTTTCAATATCCAACCGAATGAGCCCTTTTTGAAGTTTCTACAACATCGCTGTCTAAAAAACCTTATATACCCCCAGGGCATAACTGACAACACTCGCCCTGACGGCTGTGGGGGGGGGTGTCAAACTCAAAGACATGATTTCCAGAACTTTCGACTACGTTGAAAAATATTGCTATCTCAAAATTTTGATTGAATGTGTTTGGAGAAATGGTGAGCGTGAGAGGGGGTTAATTGCCCTCCAATAATTTTCAAATATTAAAAAGGGCACTAGCCATTTCGATTTCCCATCGAGTGAGCCCTTTTTGAAGTTTCTATGACAACGCTTTCTATAAGAACATTATATGCCCCTAGGGCACAGGGACCCAGAGCACACCCTTACTTTGAGGGCTGTAGGGGGGGGGGACTAATTTCCAAAACTTTCAACTACGTTGAACAAAAGGGTTATCTAAAAACTTTGATTGGATGTGTTTGGGGAAAAGGTGGGCGTGAGAGGGGGGTTATTTGCCCTCCAACCACTTTGAACTATTAAAAAGGGCACTAGCCCTTTGAATTTCTAATCAAACAAGCCCTTTTTCAAGTTTCTACGACAAAGCTTTCAATAAAAACCTTATATGCCCCCAGGGCATAACTTAAAACCCTTGCCCTGAAGACTCTGGGGGGAGTGTATTGCTCAAAGATATAATTTCCAGAACTTTCAACCGCGTTGAACAAAATGACTATCTCAAAATTTTTATTGGACGTGTTTGGGGAAATATTGGGCGTGGAAGGGGTGTTAGTTGCCTTCCATTCACTTTCAACTATTAGATAGGGCACTAGCCATTCCAATTTCCAATCGAATGAACCCTTTTTGAAGTTTCTAAGACAAATCTTTCAATAAAAACCTTATATGCCCCCAGGGCATAACTTACAACCCTTGCCCTAAGGGCTCTGGGGGGGGGGGGGTTGTCATCCTCAAAGACCTAATTTCCAGAACTTTCAACTATGTTGAACAAAAATGGCTTTCTCAAAATTTTGATTGGATGTGTTTGGGGAAAAGGTGGGCGTGGTGAGCGTGAGAGGGGGGTTAGTTGCCCTCCAATCACTTTCGACTATTAGAAAGGGCACTACCCCTTTGAATTTCCAATCGAATGAGACCTTTTCAAGTTTCTACGACAACGCTTTCAATAAAAACCTTATATGGCATAACTTATAACCCATACCCTGAAGACCGTGGACGGAATGTCCTGCTCAAAGACATAATTTCCAGAACTTTCAACTGCGTTGAACAAAATGGCTATCTCAAAATTTTGATGGGATGGGGTTGGGGAGATGGTGGGCTCTGAAGCGGTGTTAGTTGCCTTCCAATCACTTTCGACTATTAAAATGGGCAATAGCCATTCCAAATTCCAATCGAATGAGTCCTTTTTGAAGCTTCTACGGCAACACTTTCTTTAAAAAACCTTATATGCCCCCCAAGGCATAACTTACAACCCTTGCCCTGAGGGCTGTGGGGGGATGTCATCCTCAAAGACATAATTTCTAGAATTTTCAACACCGTTGAACAAAATTGCTATCGCAAAATTTTGATTGGATCTGTTTGGGAAAAACGTGGGCGTGAGAGGGGGGTTAGTTGCCCTCCAATCACTTTCAACTATTAAAAAGGGAACTAGCCCTTTGAATTTCCAATCGAATGAGCCCTTTTTCAAGTTTCTACAACAAAGCTTTCAATAAAAACATTATATATCCCCAGGGCCTAAATTAAACCTTAGCCCTAAGGGCTCTGGGGGGAATGTTCTTCTCAAAGACCTTATTTCCAGAACTTTCAACTACGCTGAACAAAATGTTTGTCTGAAAATTTTGATTGGATGTGTTTGGAGAAATGGTGGGCGTGAGAGGGGGGTTAGTTACCCTCCAATCACTTTCGACTATTAAAAAGGGCACTAACTCTCTCAATTTCCAATTGAATGAGCCCCTTTTGAAGTTTCTACGACAATCCTATCTATGAAAACTATATATGCCCCCAGGTCATAACTTACAACCTTTGCCCTGGAGGCTCTGGGGGGTTTGTCATCCTCAAATACATTATTTCCAGTACTTTCAACAACGTTGAACAAAATGGCTATCTCCATACTTTGATTGAATGTGTTTAGGGAAATGGTGGGCGTGAGAGGGGGGGTTATTTGCCATTCACTTTCGACTATTAAAAAGGGCACTAGCCCTTTCAATTTCCAATCGAATGAGCCCTTTTTGAAGTTTCTACAATATCGCTGTCTATAAAAACCTTATATGCCCCCAGGGCATAACTGACAACCCTAACCCTGAGGGCTGTGTGTGGGGGGGGGGTTGTCATCCTCAAAGACATAATTCCCAGAACTCTCAACTACGTTAAAAAAATGGGTATCTTAAAATTTTGATCGTATTTGTTTGGGGAAATGGTGGGCGTGAGAGGGGGTTAGTTGCCCTCCAATCATTTTTGTTCAACTGCGTTGAACAAAATGACTATCACAAAAACTTTAGTGGATGTGTTTGGGGAAGTGGTGGGCGCGGAAGGGGGGTTAATTGCCCTCCATTCATTTCAACTATTAAAAAGGGCAATAGCCATTTCAATTTCCAATCGAAAGAGCCCTTTTTGAAGTTTCTATGACAACGCTTTCTATAAGAACCTTATATGTCCCCAGGGCATAACTTACAACCCTTGCTTTGAGGGCTGTCGGGGGGGGGGTGTCATCCTTAAAGATCTAATCTCCAAAACATTCAACTACGTTTAACAAAATGGCTATCTAAAAACTTTGATTGGATGTATTTGGGGAAAAGGTGGGCGCGAGAGGGGGGTTAGTTGCCCTCCAATCACTCTGGACTATTAAAAAGGGCACTAGCCACAGGACATAACTTACAACCCTTGCCCTGTGGGCTGTGGGGGAGTGTCCTCCTCAAAAACATAATTTCTATCTGGAAATCAACTACGTTGAACAAAATGGTTATCTCAAAATTTTGATTGGATGTGTTTGGGGAAATGGTGAGCGTGAAAGGGGTATTAATTATCTTCAAATCCCTTTCGTCTATTAAAAAGGGCACTAGCCCCTTGAATTTCTAATCGAATGAGCCCTTTTTCAAGTTTCTACGACAAATCTTTCAATAAAAATCTTATATGCCCCCAGGGCATAACTTACAACCCTGCCCCTGAGGGCCCTCGGGGGGGGGGGGGGTTGTCATCCTCAAAGACCTAATTTCCAGAACTTTCAACTATGTTGAACAAAATGGCTTTCTCAAAATTTTGATTGGATATGTTTGGGGAAAAGGTGGGCGTGAGGGGGGGGGTTAGTTGTCCTCCAATCACTTTCGACTATTAAAAAGGGAACTATCCCTTTGAATTTCCAATCGAATGAGCCCTTTTTGAGGTTTCTAGAACTAAGTTTTCTATGAAAATCTTATATGCCCCCAGGGCATAACTTACAACCCTCGCGCTGAGGGCTGTGTCCCCCTCAAAAACATAACTTCTATCTGGAAATCAACTACGTTGAACAAAATAGTTATCTCAAAATTTTGATTGGAGGTGTTTGGGGAAATGGTGAGCGTGGAAGGGGTATTAGTTACCTTCCAATCACTTTCGTCTATTAAAAAGATATAATTTCCAGAACTTCCAACTGCGTTGAACAAAATGACTATCTCAAAATTTTTATTGGATGTGCTTGGGGAACTGGTGGGCGTGAGAGGGGGTTTAGTTGTCCTCCAATCACTTTCGACTATTAAAAAGGGAACTATCCCTTTGAATTTCCAATCAAATGAGCCCTTTTTGGAGTTTCTACAACTAAGCTTTCTATGAAAACCTTATATGCCCCCAGGGCATAACTTACAACCCTTGCCCTGCGGGCTTTGGGGGAGTGTCCTCCTCAAAAACATAACTTCTATCTGGAAATCAACTACGTTGAACAAAATGGTTATCTCAAAATTTTGATTGGATGTGTGTCGGGAAATGGTGAGCGTGGAAGGGGTATTAGTTACCTTCCAATCCCTTTCGTCTATTAAAAAGGGCACTAGCCCTTTGAACTTCCAATCGAATGAGCCCTTTTTTAAAGTTTCTACGACAAAGCTTTCAATAAAAACCTTATATGCCCCCAGGGCATAACTTAAAACCCTTGCCCTGATGACTGTGGGAGGTGTGTCCTTCTCAAAGACATAGTTTCCAGAACTTTCAACCGCGTTGAACCAAATTACTATCTCAAAATTTTTATTGGATGTACTTGGGGAAATGGTGGGCGTGGAAGGGGTGTTAGTTACCTTCCATTCACTTTCAACTATTAAAAAGGGCATTAGCCATTTCAATTTCCAATTGAATGAGCCCTTTTTGAGGTTTCTACGACAAATCTTTCAATAAAAACCTTATATGCCCCCAGGGCATAACTTACAACCCAAACCTTAAGGGCTCGGGGGGGGGGGGGGGTTAAACCTCAAAGACCTAATTTCCAGAACTTTCAACAATGTTGAACAAAAATGGCTTTCTCATAATTTTGATTGGATGTGTTTGGGGAAAAGGTGGGCGTGAGAGGGGGTTTAGTTGTCCTCCAATCACTTTCGACTATTAAAAAGGGAACTAGCCCTTTGAATTTCCGATCGAATGAGTCCTTTTTGAAGTTTCTACAACTAAGCTTTCTATGAAAACCTTATATGCCCCCAGGGCATAACTTACAACCCTTGCCCTTAGGGCTGTGGGGGAGTGTCCTCCTCAAAAACATATCTTCTATGTGGAAATCAACTACGTTGAACAAAATGGTTATCTCAAAATTTTGATTGGATGTGTTTGGGGAAATGGTGAGCGTGAAAGGGGTATTAATTATCTTCAAATCCCTTTCGTCTATTAAAAAGGGCACTAGCCCCTTGAATTTCTAATCGAATGAGCCCTTTTTCAAGTTTCTACGACAAATCTTTCAATCAAAATCTTATATGCCCCCAGGGCATAACTTACAACCCTAACCCCGAGGGCCCTCGGGGGGGGGGGGGGGTTGTCATCCTCAAAGACCTAATTCCCAGAACTTTCAACTATGTTGAACAAAAATGGCTTACACAAAATTTTGATTGGATGTGTTTGGGGAAATGGTGGACGTGAGGGGGGAGGGTTAGTTGTCCTCCAATCACTTTCGACTATTAAAAAGGGAACCATCCCTTTGAATTTCCAATCAAATGAGCCCTTTTTGAGGTTTCTAGAACTAAGTTTTCTATGAAAATCTTATATGCCCCCAGGGCATAACTTACAACCCTCGCGCTGAGGGCTGTGTCCCCCTCAAAAACATAACTTCTATCTGGAAATCAACTACGTTGAACAAAATGGTCATATCAAAATTTTGATTGGATGTGTTTGGGGAAATGGTGAGCGTGGAAGGGGTATTAGTTACCTTCCAATCACTTTCGTCTATTAAAAAGGGCACAAGCCATTCCAATTTCCAATCGAATTAGCCCTTTTTGAAGTTTCTACAACAACTTTTTCGATACGAAGTGTCCTGGTCTAAAGAAAAAAAATAATACATTGTACGAACATCGTTCTTTACTTAGGCAGCGCTGTTGCCCGACCAGGCAAATAAATAGAATTCTTTTTTTTGGGGGGGGGGTCGTCTAAAACACCCGATAAATTGACCAATTATACAAAAACAAGAGAAATAGTAAGCAAGCATCTATATGTGTTTTGTAAAGTAAAGAAACAAAGCATATATTTTATAGATTGTTATCATCAACAATAGATAGATAGATATTTATTGCAATAAAAGCCACTTTGGGCAATGGCAAAAAAAAGGAAAATCACACAAAATAATAACATGATTATAACAATCATAGCAAAGTATGGTAGCCTACATAACAATAACAACGCAAAATTACAAAACATTACAAAAACATAATAAAGCACACGATACCATTAAACTAACATAAATAGATAGATGTATGTTACATCTATCAAGGGCCAAGACTACAAAAATAACAAACAAGAAAACAACTTACACACATACAACAATACTTTCCACACTCACCCCACCCCTTTTACAAAAATCTATCTCTATGTGACATACCCAATTTTATATACATTGTCCCATAATTTTTTGATCCCATTACTGAAACCAACCACTCACTTGTCCCCACATTAACAAAAAATAATTAATTTCTTAAATCCTGTAATTCGGGACAAAGGGCCATGAAGTGAAGCAGATCCTCACCATTTTCTCCGCACATAGGGCATGAGTAAGGAACCTCCTTTACCCTTACCCTCCCTAAATATTTCCTCCTTTCTCCAAGTGCTAGAAAATTAATTTCTTCACTATTTAAACCCGCTTTAAAATAATTATCATATCCCCAGACCTCCTTCCATTGCCGGTAAATGCCGAGGGACACCGAGGCTGCGACTTCACACTGCCATTTCTGAATCTCCTGATCTTCAACCACTCCCTTTACTAGTTTTGCTACATTTCCTACTTCCAGCCCTATCCCCTTCCCTTCATTCCAAACACCTGATAACCCACAATTATTTAAGATTGATTTCACCTGGGAAGCCCATGAACATTTCCTTCTATCCTGCAACACCTCCAGATAAGCTGCATTTACTAACCTATTATTTTGTAAACCAATCACCTTTTCCCAGTATCCTATCATTCTAACCAATGTTTTTACCCTCAACGAAAACAATCCTAGATCACCCTTTAACACCAGACTATTAAATTTTCCGCTTAGCCCTAAAAGTCTCCTGAAATATCCTAAATAAATTCTATGTATTTTCTCCCCTTTTTCAAAACCCCAAAGTACCCCATTGTAGCTCAATACTGGGCCTAACTTTTTCTTAAATATTCTCTTCTGCAGCTTAATATCTGCCGGTCCTAGATGCCTTAGGGGACTCTTCTACAACGCCCATGAAGCCTTATGCCCCTTCCAACTCGCTATTTGCACCTGATCACTCCATTTCCCTGAACTCGTGAACTTACATCCCAAATAAATATAATCCTTAACTTCATTCGTCTCTTTCCCTTTAAAATAAAACTTATTCTTTTCTCTTTCATCATTTCCAAAAACTAATATAACTGATTTTTCAATATTTAAAACTAATTTTTTACTCTCCAGATAACTATCCAAAATCTCTAACATCTTTTGCAAATCCGGAGCCGATTTCGCAAGCAATACTATGTAATCCGCAAATAATAAACAAAACAGCTCCAGCGACATTAATTTTACACACAATATTAGAAGGAAAATAATTTTTACACTCAAATTGAAGGTAAGTTTGTTTTTCGTTCCATCAGTATTAACATGTCTACAAAAATACAGGAACTTGCACTGCAAAAAAACAACTGCACAACTATTCAAGCTAGAAATAAAAATCGTTGCAAAATAATCTTGAACAACGGTCATTGCTGTAAACTTAATGAAAATTCAGGTTAAAAGAGGACTTAAACTGCAATTAAAATAACATAACACGCTTTCAATGATTTTGAAATTTTAAGAGCCTAGTTATGCATCCAAATTAAAACTCTTTCAGATGCATTTGTATTATTTCTAAACCAATATCCCCCCCACCAAAAAAAATAAAAATTCAAGTGTTATTATTTTAAGGAGAGTTTAGCAAAATTCTCTTTTGATAAATGAAAGTTCGAATAGCGATAAATCCTTTTATTAGACAGTGATAATGATAATAACATTCACAAAATATACTGGATATTTTGTAAATGTTATTATCACTGTCTAATAAAAGGATTTATCCCTATTCGAACTTTTATAACAAACAATCAAATATTAGTTAGTTTTTTTGACAATTTCAAAAATTCTTAGAAAAGTAATCATAGGCTTTGAATTTTACTCTATTTGTTCCTTTTAGAAACATTCTCTAGATTGTTATAAAAACCACCTCCCATTACTTTTGTCAACAAAAATAATTTAGTTTACAATAAAAGAGATAGGGAGACCAGAATAACGTTATGCATGGCCTTAAAGAATCCTATTAATCCGTCATAAATATGCCATCTAGAACATGGCGCTGTCAAACACATCGACTTATGAATTGTTTCTTTGACCCAAATTCTTCTCAAAACGAAGTGCCAACAGTATGCAATCCAAAAATCGATAAACAGATCTATGAAATAAATGATTATAGTATATTAATGACAAGTTTCTCAATTTTCATGGTGTCCTTACGGATTTTGGTAGACTGGAACATTTTGGTAGACTGGCAAAAAAAACAGTTACTGACACATCACCTACGGTTAAAAGTTTTCCCAAATCCTTATGGCGGAAAGGTCCCATATGTCAGGATATTTCCGACTTCCGCCTAAATCACAATATCCGTTTTGAAAAAAAAATCTTAACAGACTTGATTTCACAGAGTAGGATTGTTTGACTTGATTTCATAGATGTGAGGCGGTCAGTCAATATTTGAGCTTCAAAATATCCAACGTCTTCCCCTATGGTTGGAGGGATAGCCGTAACCAAGTAAAGAGCCAACCTCGGCCCGTAATAACCAAAAGTTTAAAATCACTTTTTGAAAACGATTGTCTTGTGGGAAAATTTTTCCGCTTAACACTAATATTATTCCGACTAATCATTATAGTAAAAGTTTATTCCGAAAACAAATTTATGTGGGTTTCAAAATAGAGCCTGAAACCCATCAAAAATGGCGTCGGATAGAAATAAGCATGGCATCATTGGAATCACATGGTCGAAAACCCTGAACAGAAGAATTACAGCCTCCCAACTTGCGAAACAAGGAAAATCACTTTTTTGCAATCACTCATGAATCTCCTTTTTTTCAGCGGTGATCGTATCGAACCAGTGATCACAGAATGTTGGAAGAGGGCTCTTTTGAAAGGAAATCATCCTATCTAGTGCGTTTTTAAGTAATAAAAGAGATCATAACACGGCAAGGAAATGTTTTCTGCCTTTGCGTGCCACCTAACATCATTTTTTACCCAAAGAGCGTCAATATGCCAAAGAATACAAATTCGAAGATTACCAGTCAATCTTTCAAACCATAGCAGAATGGCGTTTTCTGTCATTTTGTTTTACGAAACACCAGCGTTTTCTCAAAGAATGGGAATTCTAAATACCAAAGAATGGAGATTCTATGAAAGCCAATCAATTTGTCATAACTTAAAACACTACAAAGAAGATCTTGAGCCAATCTCCTCCCATCTTGAAAAACTATAAGAAAGTAGCGTTTTTTTTTCATGTTGTGCCAAAAAACCTGAGTTTTGATATATATATAAAAAAAAAAAAAAAAAAAAAAAAAAAAAAAAAAAAGACAAGACACCAGAGACTACAACTTATAAGGGAGTCAAGGTCAAAAGAAGGCCAAGATACCAGGGAATGCAAATTCTAAGAGAATTGTTGATTTTTTCATGGCTTTAAGCAATAACCAGGAATTTTTCGCCCCATCCCATCTTGAAAACGAGGAAATAGTTATTTCCCACTTTAAGCTGTTTAGCTCTATTCAGTACCACAAGATCTTATTCAAAGAAAGTGAAGCTGCAAAGAAAAAATATGGCTGCTAATGGGTTAAAAGCAGTAAAAGTCACTTTTAATGACGTAGGTTAATCGAACCTAAACTATATAGCCATAACAATTACCCTTGATCTTTTGTATGAATCTTGAAAGCAAAAGACCAATTTAAAATAAGCCCCAAAGCTAGTTCACACATGCGAAATCTTATTGAAACCCTTCAGTAGTGATGGCAACCTGCCATTTGACCTGAGTGTAATACAACCACAAAAGAGCAATAAATAGTATCTAGACATACACTAACCGATACACGCATTAGGACACCACAACAAAGAATAAAATTTACGGTAGCCTTTTAGTCTAGAGATATATACATGTTTCATCAGCAAATGGGTATTTTTACTGCTATAATTTCAATATAGAAACAGGAGAAAAATTTGCTATAGGGCAGGGAGGGGGGGGGGCAACTGCCCCCAAACCCCAGTTTGCGCACCTCCCCCAGCTAAAATTTAGCATGTTTAAGAAATCTTGTCAAAACTAAGATAGACCTGTATTATTGAAGCATCCACTGAAACAGATCAGTTTTCTTTAGTAACCTTTCTCTTTATGGTACTATATGACTCTTTTTCATTTTCCACTTAGTCATGTTCAGTTGACTTGGAAAATCAGCACCAACTCGGCTCCAACTTTCCCCCATCCCCAGGATTTCGACAAAATTACGCTCCTGTTTCGGAACCTGTCTGTCAAAACTACTTCCGATTCATCTGTTTCTTGTATGAAGGTTAAAATCCGAATCCATCTATAAAGTAAGGATGAAGTGAGATAATTCAAAAAAAATACATGAAGCAGAGATATGTGCAGAGGAGACTATGGGTACAGGTTCTGAAATTTCGTTACTCTGACGAATTTTTCAATATTCTTCTACTATTTTCACAGAGACCCCTCAGTTTAGCCATTTTGATGTATCCCTGCCTCAGAAAGAAAGCTCTTGGCGTGCATGGTCGAAAGACCGTTTTTTTCCTTTTTTTCAAGAGGAAAAGTGAGTTTCAATTAAATTTGACAACTAAGGATTGCTCAGTCTTTCAATTCCCCAAATGTTCAAACTACACCCAAAATTAAAAAAAAAAAACATAAATTTGCTCAAAAAAAAAAAAAAAATAAATTTGTAGGCCACAATTTTGCCGGAGAGCCCTTGGGAGCAATTTCGTGTGATTCCAACGTGCTATATTTTGGCATCCACACAAAAAAAATACCCTGTATTTTTTAATAATCATTCTGCGAACATCTTCTCTGACTTCACATCATTGTGCTCAGTTCTTTATTTTTTTTTAATAAAACCCAAGCGCTGAGATCTTGGAACTAGCTTACCTTAGTCAAGAGTGCTTAAACCTTTTTTTTTCCTCAGCTGGAGCAGAAGACTCGGATGATACTCCAATAAAGTCGTTAGATTATTGATCAGAGAAGAATAAACTTTGGGCACAGAGCAAAAAGATCAGAGTCCTTACATTCTTTAAAACATTGTTTTTTTGTCAAAAGATGTAAGATCAATAGATTGATAAGTAAAAAAAACCCTACCAAATGTCAGACTAAAATATAGTAGCCTACGTAACATAAGCAGTCTGCCATTCGTACAAATTTCGTTCATGCAATAGTCATATCCAATTTCAACCCGGGGACGGTTAAAAAATATCGACTAATGAAGTCATGGTGCCCAGATGTAGGCATTGATCGTCCAAGCGGCGCCAAATTACAATACTAGAAACACCTGCATGTCCTATTTTCTGGAAAAACTGAATTTCAACTCCCAAAATTGAGCTTTAATTTCTGAATTAAAATCAATTTTTTTGTTCTGTCAGTACTACGGATCTAGTCCTAGTCGTCGCTCTTGTTCAACAATATTAGCACATTAAAGGTTCTGGCCTCTTTTTTGCCCTGGGTAAACTCTTTATTAGCCCCCCCCCCCCTCTGTCTCCCAAAAATTTTCAGGTTAAATTTTAACAAGATTTTCACTTATTAACAAAACTTTACATTTATTTAAATCCGACTTTTCTTACTTTAGTCTCTGAAAAATTATTAATTATCTCGGCATCCTATAAATATGAACAGGTTTGAATACAAAATATCACACACACAAAAAATCATTAAAATTAATTAAATTCGGTCTACTTACTTTTATTTTCAAGGAATTATGATGAAGATCTGGGAAAAATGAAAATTTGGGATTCAATTTAATTATACTTACTGCCAATTGTGCCCTCTGCTTCATTTGAATAAAAATAAAATTCCAGAAATCCCAAAATGACTATAACTGTTAGATTATTTACTTGAAATTCTACGCCCCTTAACTTTCTGCACCCGGGGCAATTACCCCTCTTTACCCCCCCCCCCCCCCCTCTAAAACCATCTCTATTCTAGCAAGTATCAAGGAGGAAAACTACCAATTATGAGCCTCTAGATTACGACAGACTACAAATGATTTTCGTCAAGGAGGCACACTTGTGCCTCTATAAAGAGGCGACCCACCACAATGTTAAGCGATTTCAGGTCCTAGAGGTCGCAGAGAGACGGCGGTAATTGCATTTTGTAGCCCAAGCTCAAACTAAGAAACTTGCAAAATTTCATCCTCCTCCGACTTTATCTTCATGGGGTAAACTGGGCCGGAAGTTCGGACCCTCCCACCACATCCCCCCTTTAACGTGGTAAGATTGGTCTGAAATTTAGAGGTTTATCTTTCCTAGTCCCCGGGAGCTCGAAATATCCTCGAAATTTCAGCTTAATCTGATCACTCCTTCCCTGTTTTCCAAAAACCAAATATAGCCACTTAAAATTTATCTTTTTTTTTTTTGTTAGCCACGCCTACAGGCCACAGTTGGCAACGGATCCGGTTGAATGAGGACTCATTCGAAGCAGAATTCGACCTGTTAGGGCCTTTTGATATTTTAAGACCGACAAAATTATTCCCCGAATTTACATTTACGAAAAACCTCGTTTTCCTATATTAGCCCATGTTAATTTTTCCCTCCACACCCCCCCCTGTAACGTTGTCTGATCGGGCTGAAATTTAGAGGATAAGCTTTTCTGGGGCCTGGGAGCTTATCGTCGAAATTTCAGCTCAATCTGATCACTCCTTCCCTGTTTTCCAAAAACCACATATCAAGATTTTTGGGAATTTGCTTGCGTCGAAAATACCTTCTAATTGCTAAACAACAATTGCTGTTGTGTTTGTATAGTCCAGAGGCTGAGACTTCAGACTTACATGCTGAAAACTCTGGTTCGATTCACCATCAGAGCAACTTTTTTATATACTTTGAAAAGAAACTCAGTTTCTTTTTTAAATTATTTGAAAAAAATTACGTTTTCTAAAGAGTTAAAGAGGCTGAGTTACAAGGTCGACCCTTAAAACGTACAGGGATTAGGAGGCACAGTTGGGGGGCTGTTAAAGAGGCTGAGTCACAAGTTCGAACCTTAAAACGTACAGGGATTAGGAGGCACCCTGTACGACGTGATTTGAGTATTCAGGAATTAAAAGCCTTAACACAAGAATGTTCAAGAGCGGGGGGTTTGGGGGGCGGAAGCCCCCCAACTTTAACTCCTGACACGATCAGCTAACAGTTAGTCAAGCAATAATAAGTAATAAACTGTACAAAAACGTGCAGAAATTATTTGAAAAAAACTACGTTTTCTAAAGAGTTAAAGAGGCTGAGTTACAAGGTCGAACCTTAAAACGTACAGGGATTAGGAGGCACAGTTGGGGGGCTACCACCCCCAAACCCCCCGCTTTCGCAGCCTTTAAATATAAAAAAAAATTTCTTTAAACTGAAAGTAAGGAGCGACATTAAAACTTAAAAAGAACAGAAATTATTCCGTATATGAAAGAGGCTGTGCCCTCCTCAACGCCTCGCTCTTTACGCTAAAGTTTGACTTTCTCACAACTCTTTTTTTAAACAATAAAAACTTTAGCGTAAAGAGCGAGGCGTTGAGGAGGGCACAGCCTCTTTCATATACGGAATAATTTCTGTTCTTTTAAGTTTTAATGTCGCTCCTTACTTTCAGTTTAAAGAAATTTTTTATATTTAAAGGCTGCGAAAGCGGGGATTTGGGGTGGTAGCCCCCAACTGTGCCTCCTAATCCCTGTACGTTTTAAGGTTCGACCTTGTAACTCAGCCTCTTTAACTCTTTAGAAAACGTAGTTTTTTTCAAATAATCTCATTTACAGAGCTGCCAAAAATATCCCATGTCAAGGTGCTGATTTTCCATACAAAAGGGTGCTTTAATATACTTTGCCACTACAAACGGTAATTGTATGGTTATCTTACCGAACAAGGGTAGTAGCCTTCCCCAGCTCTTTCAAAGTTATAGACTCACTAAGTTAGTTTTGATATTTATATGCAACTACTGAACCTAATTGCCAAAGAAGGTTACTTTGGCATTCTTTCTTTCTTTTCATCGGGGTGTGAAAAACTGAGCAATGTGAAACTTATTGGAAAGAAATTATCCATGAAAAGAAGCATGCTACCGCACATGGAACCCACTATTAAGAACTCCATTGCCAAAATGAGCTGAAATAAAATGCAATAACATTCCAAGCGTAGACCTACCACAAATCACCATCAATAAATAAATCAAACTCAAAATGAAGAGATATTACAATAAGTAACCAAATTAAACTCAAAACGAGCAAAAAACAATATGAGTAGGGCTGACAACTCCTGTGCCTTCTCAAAACCGGAACATAATTTACACTTAACGGAAAAAAAAGACCATGTATTGTCAGTTTAATATACATATAGATATTTATTCCTTAAAGTTTTACTTTTTTATTTATTTATTAAAGTAAAAAAGTGAAAACATTTTAAATATATTTTGTTATATAGACAGCGCTATGACAAGGGAGGAAACGGATAATTTTTCTTCAAAACCAAGACTGAGCTCTGTAGAGGGAGTCTCAGTTTGAAAGGGGAAGGGAAACCACATTGACATTCTAAGACCTTCAACAATAAACACGACTCTAGGTACTATTTGAAAGATAAAGATGGTTTTAAACGATAGTTTGCCTGTTATTTCAAGCAAAATAATGGTCCTGTGTCAATTCTAAATTATTGGTCAACCTTCTTAAGACCATAGGTAGGCGTGCTTTGTTTGCTTCTCATTACAGGTAATCTAATTGTCTTGTGTTAATTTCAAATTCTTGGTCAACATGCCTGAGACTTTAGACAGGCATGCCTGTCCAAAAAACTTGCAAGCAAGTACGTGTCCAATAAGCGAGTCATGCATACACCCGCCATTTACTCGTGCCCTAGCCATTTAAACATTTGCCTCTCAATTACTTGGACTATCTGTCTTGGCTTTTCTCTGTCTACAATTAGCCATGTCATGATGCAACCTATGCAACCTACTGTAAAATACTTGATAACTTCAATTCAATGCTCCCGTAACCTCTCAGTTACTTGGCTTTTCTCTGTCTACAATTAGCCATGTCTTGATGCAACCTATGCAACCTACTGTAAAATACTTGATAACTTCAATTCAAAATCAACGGACTCGGTATGTATATAGAGCATCTTAATGAGTTTTTTACTTAAAACTGCATCATAAGATAAACCATTAAGAAATAAATACGAGCTAGCTAATATTCCAAGACCAATGGTCGACTACCATAAATGGCAGAGGTGAAGCTGGTTTTCAAGACCAGTCAAATCATCTCTGCATTCATAAATAAAATGATAAGTCGAGTAGTATGCCAACCTAAAATAATATCCCATTATCGCTGTGCTTCCTTAGAAGGGTAGCGTATCATTAAGTATACCATGGCTATTCCACGAGGCAGAAAGCGAGATTGTATGAGTTTCAAGTTGCTCCAAATCTTCAGGATAGTAACAATTGTGGACATTATCCTTGATTCAGACCATTTCTTTATGTTTTTTTTGTGTCGCAAAATAACTTTCGTACGAAGCTTAAAACAAAATCACAACCAGTTTATATTGTATTGCCCCGTTGCCTTCATTAGAACGCAGACGGTGAAAATAAAAGGACTGGATTCAACAACAACAACAAAAGAAATAGAGTAAATTATGCTAGTTTAAAATTAATTCCTTTTAAACTGTTCAGTTAAAATACTTCAGCGCAGTGAGCATACTAACATGGTATACGAGCTAGCAACTGAACAAGCAAAATTGGACGCAAAATGAAAAAAAGAAAACTCAGTTTGCACAGAAGTGTGATCTCTGGGTAGGTACGAAAAAACGTGAGGCAATTTTAACTTGCGGTTATTTGGCCAATAAGACGCTATTGTGTCCAGGGTAACGTGCCAAAAGGTGTCAAGTTCTAACAAGAAAATTTATTCCGGTTTTTCTTTACTGCTTATACTCTGCTAAATGAAAATCATATTCCAAGATAAAAATTTCGAGTCAAGTCACGAACACTTTAAGACAAGTTATCTGTCGAGCAAAGCTCAGGTGCTATCCCTTAGGGTTTTTTAACATCCAGGTAATTTCCAGAGGCCTAACAGATTACACAATGTGGCTCCATCACGCTAATATCCAGAGAGCAGAGGATTAGACCCTCCTTCCCACCACCCAGTCCCCAGATTTTACGCAACAATACCAAATATCTTGTACCTCCCTTGCTGTCTATGTTTTTCAAATTTGCCACCCCACTCTCCTTTCCAAAGAAATAAATTCATAGTAACACATCTCGGTCCCATAACGCCCTCACTCGACTGTCAAAATAGCCATCACAATTTTTTAGATTGGTGGTCATTGGGACTTTCAAAAATGAGCTCAAGGACTGATTCCCCTACCACAACATCTACAGAGAGTTGAGGGGGCTTTGGGCAATAGCCTAATTCTCATAAATGTCTTTTTTGAACTTTCCCTCTCTCCCTCAGAAGGATTCTTGCCTGGTCGCCTATGTTCATAACCTTAAGAGGTGTGGTTATTAAAGCAAAATAACTATTCCGCTCAGAAATAGACATCCAGTTCCAAGGTCTCGTATTGTGTTGCGGCAACTGTGACACAGGGGTTACAGTTTTAGAGCAAGACAGGCACAAATACTTATCGGGTTTGGAATAACACCCTCTATATCCATAACGTAAGCCCTAAGTGATAATCCTTGCCAAATTTAATTGAGATCCAATACGTTATTCAAACAGATGCACATGTTTGGAATTTTAGCCCTTCCCTCACAGAGGTCCGATCGGCCATGTACGCCTAGCACTGTAGCTACTGAAAAGATTTTTTTTGAATTGAATTCCGCCAGCCAGCCTATAATTAAGCCAATTAAAAAACTCTGACACCTTTAACTCAGAATTTTTATCAGAGGCAGGTAATGAAAAGGCACAACTATGAGCCTAGATCTTACTGAATCAACTGAGTCGAATGAAGCTTTTAAATTCAATACAAACTATTCGGTTTATACTCTTTAGGGACAATTGGGTCACTGCATGGCAGCATGCCTCTAAAACAAGACGGTTATATCAATAGCTTTATGGTAAATCCAAGTGAAATAATTTTCTTATAATTTTCGATTGAATTCATTTTGTGGCACAAACGGTGTAAATTGTAAATTTGCTGTGACTAATACTTTTTTGCTTAGAGAGGGCACTAGAGGTTTCAGCCTTCATCCAAATCAACCCTTTCTCGATATTTTATAACGAAAGGTTTCGACACAATGACACCGATGAAAAACAACAACAAATAAACACACACCAGCAATCATCCTCCGAAAAAAATACAACTTCTATATTTTTGCAGATGGGGGCTTGAAATTTTTGTTATGAGGGGCTTGAAATTTTTTGATGAGGAGTTTTTAGATATATTGAGTTGAGCGGTGTAACTTACAGTAACATCGCACCCTTTTTTGGGATGTTTCTCTATTTTTTCGAAAATTATGCAAGCTTTCTGATACAAATAGCTTTTGAATCGTGACTTTAAAAGTTAAAAATATTTTCATAGAAACAGCAGAATCTGTTGAAGTATATAATGTCATCAAATTTCCGTTATTTAGCGTTAAGGTTATTATTTATTTAGCCGGTAATTAGGCCTACCGTTCGTTGCCACGGACGGTTTCATACACAGCGTTATTTTTTGATAATAAAAGTACCTTTAGTATGTTCTTTATCCAAAAACACTGCAGTTTTCTTCCATTCATCTTGTTTTTCCTGAAGTGGGGTGACTAGGCATTCAATCAGACCACTGAAAGAAGAAAAATACAATTAGCTAAAAAATCTTCATTTACAAATTTGAGTAATTCATCATAAAAATACAAAACCTGTCAAAAGTCTGGCTTTCACAAAATCCGGCCCCAGAATTAATGCAATTCTATGTTCTGTCTGAAGATCATGAAGGTTTCTTTCGTTCAAAAAATAGCACGTTTGTATTATCAAATGCTCACATTCTGCTTAGAAATATAGACAGACCGGTAAATATCTATATCAACGGACAACTCGGATAACGAAGAAATCAACTTACCTCTAAAATCAGAATTTCGGTTTGAAATTCCGCATAAAGGTCATCGGGCCAAGAGGACTCCAATATACAAAAATAAAATGCTCTGGGGTACGGGCCACCCAAAACTGAGGTAAAGAGCTAAGAAACTTCTCCAGATTTGGACGAAACTTATATTCTTAAGTTGAGGACTCAAAATACAGAAGGAAAAATAGATAAAAGTATTGATTCCCCCGGCAACGAAGCCCGACAAAGCCCGAAAAATGAGACACAAAGAGCCCAAAAAAATATCGACTGGGACAAAACTTATATTCTTAAGTAGGAAACCCAAATACAGAAGGGAAAATAGAGAGATGTATTGATTCCCTCTACAACGAAGCCCGACAAAAGGCCAAAAACTATTTTAGCTGAACAGCTTGAAACATAAAACTAAGTTTCTAGGTCAAGGGGACCCTAATGTACAAAAACAATTTTGAGGGCATGGGATTCCCAAAATTCGGGCTCCAAGAAAGGCCAAGCTTATTTTTTTCAAATTAACTTGGAACTTATACCCTTAAGGCCTTGGGTCATAGGGACACACTGCGCAAGGACAAAATAAAAAGAAAATTCCGTTTCCTCTGAAAAGGAGCCAAATTCTTTTTTAATTGGGGCCCAGACCTTTTAGATACGGCACCCAAATATGGTTTAAAAAAAACTTTTTTATTTTCATTTGGATGGAAAATTTCAAGAATTGTTACCTGAACTAATGGGCTAAATACTTTGTTGGGAGGAATAAGTGTGGGGTGTTGTATCGATTCGTGATAGCCGAAAATGAAACTCAAACTTGTTTCGTCTCTGATAGACTTGAAAATTACACCGTATGTAGACAGGGACGGGTAAACCTAAATGATGAAAAGCATTTAGAAGTTTGATGGCATTAATATGTGATACCTGAAACGGGTCCATCAAATTTTATTTCTTCGATTGGCTTTAACTTACAGGGCATGCAGACAGGGGCAAGGGGATCCCTGAAAAAAAAGATGCGTCGCATCGACTCTTGTAATCCCAAATTGGGGAAAGAATTATTTCCTGCGAACAGCAGGACATGTTCAGGGTAAGTAGACTGGACCAAGAATGAGTACAATAAACCTTGGAAGAAAAATTTGGCCGCATCGATTCTAAGCGCAACAAATTTGATTTTTTTTTTTCGTATTATTTCAGGGCACGCAAAGAGGGTCAAAGCCCCCTCCATGAAGGCAGCTAATTATTTTTTGTTTTTACACAACAGGACAGAACTTTTCTTATGAATGACCATGATATGCGTTTATTTAACCCTAGAAGGGTAAGCTTTCGTAAATTTTACGACGCAAAAACACTTTTTCATGGTTGCCATGGAAACGGATGCATTGCGTGGACCGACCTCCCTGATATGCTAATATTATGACTAGCCAGCTCTTGTGCCGTCACCGAGGTTTTATTATCTGAACCGGTTGGGGAGATATTAAGGGGGAGTAGTAAAATTTACGAAAGCTTACCATCTACGTAACTTTTTCACCTATTTCAGGAAAAGGGATTTTTTGATCAAAACTTGGTAATTAGTAAGCTTCTTCGGACAATGAGGTTAGATTAGTTTTTTAACGTTATTGACAAGCTTCTTAGCAAATTTCGTGAGGAAATAGCACATGAAAATGCTAAATTTGGCTATTTTCTGATTTACAAATGAGCAGAAAAATTTTTTCACAATGACAAACGGATATGTCATCACTAACAACTTGTTTGCATCGATTCCATTTGCAGCAAACCTACTGAAATAACCATTTCGACTTGGTACAATATGAAAACATAAGAGAGACCGCCCGGAAGAGCTGCTTGTCAGCAAAGAGATACTCTCAAGAACATCAATCTTCTGTTTCGATTGGGAGCTGACTAGTGTCTTATCTTCCTAAGCCATCAGAAATGGTCCTGCTTCTGTCAACTTGCCATGAGGGTACCAGTATCACATATCCAAGCAAGAAGCCTGAGATCATTGAGTACTACAATAACACCAAAGGCGGTGTAGACACATTTGAACAAATGTGTAGTTCAATGGCAGTGGCTCAGAAGACAAATAGGTGGCCCATGTACATTTTTTATGGGTTGATCAACATAACGTGTATCAACAATTATATCATCTAATCCCTCAATATCTCCAAATATGGTGGAAGACCACTTTCACGAAAGGATTTCATGAATGTTCTGTTCAAAGAGTTGACCCAGCCGCATATGACCACTCGCTTAGAAACCCCCACTTTGCAGCGCTCGATCAGACTCGATATCAGTCAAACAATGGAGGTGACAGGTGAAATACATTCAGGAACGTCTGTGGAAGGGAGAAGAAAGACCTTCAGCCTCTGCCCAGACTGCTTCGCCGAATGACTACCAATTTTTGCAACCACTGCAAAAAGCCGTTCTGTGGTGAACACCGTGCGAAGTCATGCATACCATGTGACTCCAAGACATGAAATCAACCTTTTGTGCTGTGTAAAACATTATCTGAAGATCTATTTTTGATAAGTCCCTCCGACTTTTAAAAGATACTTAAGTGATGATGTTCAAAATTAAATGTTTCTGCAAGTAGTAATTTTTATAAAAGATTAACATCTACGAAAATTTTTTGGTAGCTTACCTTTTTAGGGTTAATTAAGCGAACAGTTACAAGAAAATTGTGCATGAAAAGGTTCTTTTAATAAAAAAAAAATTGATTAAAATCAGTGTATGTTCAAGGGCGTCTACAGGATGACTCCACCCCTGTAAAAGATCTAAAATCCGATAGATTTTCATTCCATTTGAATAAAAATACCCCTCCTCCTCCATGTACAATTTTATAGGAAAAGTGTTCTTGAAAATCTATTGCAAAATTTATGGCTTTGACTGGATATTTAAATTTTACCCAAAAGTTTTCGTACAAAACATTTTAGTTCTTGAGCAGAAAAAAAAACAACAAATTTTTCCTACAATTAACCAATAGTAAACCATACCAATTAAAAAATAATAACAATTTAAGAAGAATTTTGAAAAATAATTTTTTTGAAGAAAAGCAAAGAGCGATATTAAAACAAAAAAAAAAAAATTGCGCGAGACATAAAGATAACAGATACTGCTATGGATGAATAGATACATCTTGGAACGAACAGAAATTAAGATGAATATTCAACTCAAAATAAAAAAAAGTAAATTATTACAAATAAGAGAAAAATTGATTCCAATCAAATGAGCCCTTTCGTTCAGTTGCACGGTGGTTCAGTTACACGGTGGTTCAGCTACAGGGGGTTTAGTTTCTTGTGGTTCAGTTACACGGTGGTTCAGTTACAAGCACACCATAAATAAATAATGCATTGTGCCAACATCGTTCTTTACTTAGGCAGCGTTATTGCGTTGCCTATGATATCTGATCACCTTTTAAATAATTCCAGGAAATCTGGCTACAGCTCCAAGGAAAACTCCCTCCTCCCCACAGATTTATTCTTTAGACAAATCAATCCTGGTGAAAATTTACCCCGGATAATTACCCTTTAACATCTCCACGCGTAATATTGAGTCGGCAAAGAGAAAGCAAGACATAAGACGAATTTCGTATAGGAATTCTGGCAAATTCCCCCAGTGCAAAATTCCTGTAAACTTCCCTATCCATGGAAAATTATCCCCGTGGAAAATTTCACCAGCATAAAATTCGCCCCCCCCCCTAAAAATGTATGCACACTTCCCAATAGCAGATAATATACGTAAACAATGGGTAAATTTTGTAACTTATGGACCTTTCCCCAGGGGCTGTGGGAATCATTATATCTCCAAAGGCATATTTATTCGACCTTTTAACTATGCTGAACAAAATGGTCATCTCAAAATTTGGATCGTGCGATTTTGCGAAAAAAGGGGAGTGGGAGGGGGCCTAGTTACCCTCCGATTTTTTGGTCACTTAAAAAGGACACTGGAACTTTTAATTTCCGTTCGAATGAGCCCACTACCGATTTTCTAGGGCCACTGGGTCGATACAATTACTATTGAAAAAAAAAAAAAAAAAAATCGCATCCGAGATCTTTTTTCTGGCAAACATACAAAATTCCACATTTTTTGGCAGATATGAGCTTGAAAACTTTACAGTACGGTTCTCTGATACATTGAATCTGATGGTGTGATTTTCATTAAGATTCTATGACTTATAGGGGATGTTTTCCCCTTTTTTCGAAAATCAAGAAAGTTTTCTCAGGCTCGTAACCTTTAATTGATAAGACTAACCTAAATGAAACTTATATGTTTGAAATCAGCATAAAAAATTCGATTCTTTCGATATACCTTATTGGTATCAAAATTCGGTTTTTTAGACTTTCGGTTACTATTGAGCCGGGTCGCTCTTCACTTACGAAAGAACAGTTTGATGAAGTGTCAATTCAAAACAGTGTTCCAAAAAACTAAGCAGGGTTAGTTTTAGTTAGTTAGTTAGGTTAGTTAATTAGTTCAAAAATTACCAATATCAATTTCGAAAGTTTTATTTAGGCATCAATTTTCTTTATATTGGTATGAAATACAGTCATAAGGAAAAGTAGTGTCCTTTTGAAATATTAAAATCTCACTGTAAATTACACTAATGTCTCTTGTTTATATTGGTACTTTAAAGTTTCATCTTCCTGATGTTAAAATTACCTTGTTTGCAGACGATACAGCAAAGCAAGCCTAAAAGATTCCATAACTCGCGCAAAATAATGATGCTCTGCAGAAATTGAATAAACGTACTAATCTCAGTTTTCTTGGTAGTTTTAATGTTAAAAAAAAGTTTCAATGTTTTAATGTAGTTTTAATGTTTGTTCCGGTGGTTTTATAATTGATCTTGAAACGAAGTACCTGGGACTTTAGGTGATTGTAACTGGAGTTGCACTTCGACAACTTCCCAGTTTAATCCCTGTATCTGTATTCAAGGGTTCCAAGCTGATTCTTCACCGCCCCCCCCCCTCTAAAAATTTTTCCCTGGAAAATCCCCCCGTGGATAATTTCTCCCCGGAAAATCCCCTAGCGGACAATTCCCCCCTGAAAATTCGTCCAATTTTAAAATTGAGGAATCAAAGGGAAAGCATGATTTTCCCTTTGATTCCTCAAAGGGAAACAGAGTGAAGGAAAGAAGGGATTTTGGAATATCGTACCTATATCCCAAAATATAGGTGTAATATATGGTGTAAAATAAAACGAATATCCTATAGTATAAATCTTTACATTTTTTTTCTTTATTATTTTTTTCGTGTATTTGGGGGGTTGAGGTTGAGTTATCATAGCAGGTAGAATATTCCAAAATCCCTTCTTTACTTCATTCTTTTTATTTTTCTTACTTTCCTTCTGGCTACTCAATTGCAAAACTGTGTCGAGCATGGCGGAACTATACAGCACATGCGGCGTTCCAAAATGTACACCAGGTGGCGGGAAGTCAACATCCCATCACAACAAAGTGGTTCACCTCGTGAGAGGGGGTATGTGCTAATTTTAGGGATTTAGTAATTTCTTATAGCCAATTTGTCGTTTTCAAATCTTAGTTAATTACACGATCACCAATCTTAGTACTGGTATATGAATACTTAAGTGATACTGCACCAGTTTATTTTGCTCATACATTTTCTACTACCCTTTTTTTCACTCGTATAACACTAGGAATGCGGATGAGCTGGGACATGAGAAAAGAATTAGAGTAAGATCTTGGCCACACTTTTGTCGCGTGTTTATAATCCTTTGAAATAGTCTTCCGGACAGCATCAGGGGTCCTGGGACGGTTTCCTCATTTAAATCAAAACATAAAAAATTGATTTCTTAGAAATCAGTACATTTTCTTTTACAAAATTAAACAAACGAATAT